>NW_024884253.1:15608603-15889727 GCF_019232065.1 Centrocercus urophasianus
ACCCCTAAGTTGTTCTCTGCAGGGCTGCTCTCAAGGAGATCTTCCCCCAGTTTGTATAAATACCTGGGATTGCCCAGACCCAAGTGTAGCACCCCGCACTTGGCCTTATTGAACCCCATTATCTTTTCATGGGCCCACTTCTCCAGCCTGCCAAGGTCCCTCTGGATGGCTTTCTTTCCCTCCAATGTATCAACTGCACTGCTCAGCTTGGTGTCATTCGCAAACTTGCTAAGGGTGCACTCAATGCCACTGTATATGTCATGATGAAGATGTTGAAGAGCATCAGTCCCAAGACTGAACCCTGAGGGACTGCTTGTGACTGGCCTCTATCCTGACACAGAACCACTGATCACAATCTTTGGCTGTGACCAGCCAGCCAGTTCCAAATCCATCAAATAATCCATTCTTCAAATCCACACCTCTCCAATTTAGAGAGAAGAATGTGGTGAGGGACCATGTCAAAGGCCTTGCAGAAGTCCAGGTAGATGACATTCATCGCCCTTCCCCCATCCACCAAAGCCATCACTCCATCATAGAAGGCCACCAGATTGGTAAGGCTTGATCTCCCCTTGGTGAAGCCATGCTGGCTGTCTTTAATCACCTCTTTGCCTCGTACGTACTTTAACATAGCTTCTAGGAGTATCTGCTCCAGATCTTCCCAGGCACAGACGTGAGGCTCATTGGCCTGTAGTTCCCCAGGGTCTTCCTCTCTCCCTTTCTTAAAGATGGGAGTAATGTTTCCCTTTTTCCAGTCACCAGGGACTTGACCAGACAGCCATGATTTTTCAAATATGTTGGAGAGCAATCACATCAGTCATCTCTTTCAAAACCCTACGATGGATATCATCTGACCCCATGGACTTATACACATTCAGTTTCATGAGGTGGACTCAGACTTGTTCCACTGTTACAATGGAAGTGAGAGCAGGACAGAAACCACTTCCCACACTCTCACCTAGAGGCTCATGGTCCTAGCAGACATGGGAAGCCTGACCACCTGTGAAGACTGAAGCAAAGCACTCTCTGAGTACCTCAGCTTTTTCTGTGTCTGAGGAAGCCAGATGCCTGTTACCTTTCATCAGAGGGTGAACACTTTCCTTGGCCTGTCTCTTCCTGCCTATGTACCTGTAGAACCCCTTCTTGTTATCTTTCACATCCCTTGCCAAGTTCAGTTCCATCTTGGCTTTCCTAATCCTGTCTCTACACACACAGACAACAGCCCTGTATTCCTCCCAAGCTACACAACCGTTTCCACTTTCTGTACATCTTTCTCTTTTCATTACTTTCTTTACATCTTTCTCTTTTATCTCAGTTTAAGCTGCAGGTCTTTGCATAGCCATGACGGTCGCCTGCCTCCCCAACTTGACTTCTTTTTCTGGGGGATGGAGAGCTGTTGCACTCTCAGAAGGGTGTCCTTAAAGAGCTGCCAGCTCTGTTCTGTACCCATGCCCTTAAGGATAGTTTCCCAGGGGCTCAGCAGTTCCTTGAGCATCCAGAAGATTGCTTACCTAAAGCACAGAGTCCTAGCTCTGCTTTTTGCCTGGCCCACGTTCTTCAAGATCACAAACTCCACCAACGCATGGTCACAACAGCCCAGGCTGCCTCTAATCTTAAGCTCTCTAATGCACTCCTCTGCATTCATGAGCATCAGGTCCAGTAAGGCTTCACCTCGGGTTGGTCCGTCTATTGCCTGGACCAGGAAGTTGCCCTCAACAGACTCCATGTATTTCCTGGATTGTCTGCCACCTGCCATGCTATCTGGGTGTTTGAAATCCCCCATTAGGACAAGAGCCTGCGAGCATGATACCTCCTGCAGCTGAAGCAAGAAGGCCTCGTCAAAAGGCTCTCCCTGATTAGGTGACCTGTAGCAGACCCTAAACACTAGGGGCCCCTTACTGGACCAGTCCTTGATTTTTACTCACAAGCGCTCCACACGATTGTGGCTGTTCCTCAGTCACCATTCCTTTTCACAATCTATACACTACTTAGAGAGGGCAACTCCGCTACCCCTCCTACCCTGTCTATCCCTTCTGAAAAGCCTGTAGTCCTCAATCAGGGTATTGTAATTGTGAGATTCATCCCACTGTGCTTCCATGATAGCAATTAGGTCATACTTTCCCAATTGCGCCACAGTTTGTAGCTCCTCCTGTTTAGTTCCCATGCTGTGCACGTTGGTATAGAGACACTCCAGCTTAGCTATTGGCCTCATTGCCTTCTTGGAGGAGCCCTCTTTAACACATCCAGAACAAGTCTGGGGTTTCCCCTTGCCACTTTCCAAGATGACAACATTCCCACACACTTCTCTGTCACCCAGTGGACCCCCTTCCCTATCATACCTAGCTTAAAGCCCTGCTAACCAGCCCAGCCAGCTTGCTCCCAAGAATATTTGTGGCCCTTCTAGTCAGTCAGCTCCCATCCATTGTCAGCATTCCACCTTTCTCAAGGCTGCATCCGAAGCCATAGTACCCAAAGCCCTGAGCATGACACCATTCACAAAGCCGTTTATTCAGCATGTCCACCCTCCTCTTTTTGTGTGGATCCCAATCATCAACTGTTCTCCTCAGAAGAGGAGAACACAACTGGAGAACATGATCCCTTCAGCAGTCTTCCCAGAGCCCTGAAGTCCCTTTTGATCACCCAATAACTTCTTTTGCCTACCTCTTCATTTCCAGTGTGGAAAACCAGTAATGGATAATAATCAGAGGACTTAACCAGGCAAGCGATGTTCATAGCAATATCTCAACCTGGGCACCAGGCAGGCAACACACCTCCCTGTGGGATGGGTCTGATCAGCATTTTGGGCCCTCGGTTCCCCTCTGAAGGGAGTCCCCTATGATTACAGTCCTTCTATTTTTTCCTGACTGATGTTGTAGCAAAATGGGGAGCAGACTGACTAGCCTTGGGCAACTTCTGCACGGATGGACTTTCACCAACATCCACATCCCCCAGTACACAGGTGGTATCCTGGCTGCTCTTCTGTAGCAGTGGCAGAGCCAGGCATTCTCCAGCCTGAGACCTGAACTGTGGCATGGACATTCATGCTTTCTGTCTGAGTCTGCACGTCTCTTCTAGCAGCAGCTCACCACTGTGTGGTGACCATGGTTGTACCTCGGTGTGTCCAGAGAGCAACATCATGTTAAATGACCTGTTAAGTGCTAAGTGCTAAGCCCCCTCCTATATGGCAAGGTGCCCTGTCCTGACTGCTCAACCTGCCTGATCTGCTCTGCCTGATCCACTTGGGGTTTGCTCTGAAAATCACTCGCTTTACAGCTTCCTCCCTGTGTAGTCATGCGAATAGGTGGCTTACAGTTTCTCCTCATTTGAACAGCCCACATGATTCATACACCCTGACTCCTCCTCTCTGTTCCTGAGGCTTTTTCTAGGAAGGAGGCATGGATGCAGAGTTGTTGCTCTGGCAATGCCTACTCCATGTCAGCCGATCTCATGAGAGCTACCAGGCTGCTCTGTTACCTCAGGGTTCCCTAGATGAAGGAACCATCCAAAACCCCCCTGTACTTTGTGATCAGTCACTGCTGGTCTGACTGGGACAGCTCTGAAGCAGCGAACCTCGGTGATCAAGTCAGCACAGAGCCAAAACTGAGAATTTCCCTAACAAAAGATACTTTAAAATTGTTTTCAGTAATTTTCATATGGCAATCTTTCAAACACATGATGAAAGGCAAATAAAATAGCATAGTAGTATCAAGTACAGGCTACCTTAAACAAAACAAAAGGTGAATAAAGGTGAATTTTGCCCAACTATAATTTTCTATCAACTTTTGTTTCTCAGTGACAATTTGAGTTTTGATTTGAGCATAAAAAACATTTTGCATTTGGCCTAAAACACATAATATTTGTCAAAATTTATTTCTGGCTCAATAAAGCTCCAGCAGAACTGGGAATTTTATTCTTTCATTTCAGAGTTTTAATTAAAAAAAGAGCAAATAAAAGGTGTTGCCTGAAACCAAGAATGTCATTAAATATTTTCCTTTTTATTTTCCTACTATTTAGCTCATCCAAATTACAATGCTTTACCTCTGACACAGACATATATTACAGGATGTATTTGTATGTGACACTTAGTTGGTTAGATATGTATTTGATAGTTATGCTTGCAAAAAATCAGATTATTTCAGATTTCTTTTAGAGCACTACCATACATGATAAAGAATACACAAATATTTACATAAATACATAAAATTGATGTTTCTATAAAATTCAAAGTTTATCATTATGCATAAAGCTCATAATAAAGCTCACTGAGATTTACAATTTTATTATTGAAAGTATTGAAGCCATCAATATTTTTTTCAATTTGGTAAGGTTCAATTAGACATATAACAAATCTTTAGAATGTTTAAAGAGGGAGAATTATACAGTCCTGTTATAGTACATGAATTTCACTCAGTTGCTTATTAATTCCATGGTCTATACTTAGCCTGGGACACAGGAGAGAATATCAAAGCAAGAGCTCATTAGATAGAATCTCTTCAGGAAGTCTTCAGATCAGCATTCCATTTCTATATTTTTTTTAGGAAAAAAAAAAAACAACAACTTAATTATTGCTCTTCTTTTTGTAACAGAGCTACTACTTGATATAATATTTCTTATGTACTTGTAAACAACAGTAAGATGCTTCACGAACCCAATGAAAAGATGCGTCTTTGGCAGAGAGTTCAAGGGAACAAAGCAGAGATAAGCTTTATTATTTCTTGTTTGAGAAAACACAAGAAACTGAAATGCATAGCTTTTTCTCAGAAAGACTCCTTGCAGAGCAGATATAACCTTTCTTAGGTTTCGGGACTTGGGACAGGGTATGCACAATGTGAGGACAGCTGCCTCACTCTCTGCTTGTCATATAGTGTGTAAATCAATTCTAAATAACCTGAATTTGCAGACATAGGTTCAAATGAGGGAACTAGTTCCTCCTCATACCTCAAACAGCAATGAGAGCTACCCTAGAAGAAAGTATGATGCACTCTTTACTCCCCAAATGGAAGAACATTTAATCATCTTACATGAGATAATGAACTGATGAAATAATAATTCTGTGTCGAGAAACTTCGTTTATTCTCTCTTTCCCTTTTCATTCCTTCTAACACTGAGAATACAGAATAATACATCTTCTGAGAGTACTAGAATAAATAAGGCTCTAAAGCTTTCAAGAAATGATAACTGATGTCAAATTCACCCAGGATGTGAAAGTACTCCATGTTTTATTATGTTTATTATGTTTTATTACATTTTCTTGGACACAAAATTGTTAGACTGGTCATGAAGACCCTACAAGAAGTCATCATTTATGAGGGTGATTTGTTAACTGGAACTGTTGGCATAAAGAATATTCTCTAATTATTTTCACTCTAATTATGTACTTAAAATCTGGGAGGGATGAGGGATGCATTCTCAGTGAGAAAGTTGTTTTTTTTGTTTTGTTTTGTTTTGTTTTGTTTTTTGTAATGTAGGAAAATACAGTTTACACATATTAGAATTTATTAAACCACTTCTTTTATTTACAACCAAAAGACACCATTAAGCTATTTTGCCTTGATTTTATTTGCTCTAAACAGATTGTTCTGAGATGTCTGAGCACATGCCCGAGTGTATTTCCCAGAGTGTATGCTGATGCATACACAGTACTAGCCATGAAAAATGCCACCTGTACTCTTTCTGACTCATGAACTGATTGAGTAAAAGGTCTGAGGAACACTGCATCTCAGCTAGACTAGGCAAAGCTCACTGAAGAATTGTTTATTTGCTGTTACTGTTCTGTTGTTTCCACAGCATCTGCAAAGTGTACTTACGGAGGAATATCTGGAGTGTCGTTAGTTTCATTTAGCTAATTCCATGGCAAAAATATTTTGAGAAATGAAAGAAAATATATCTAAATATAAGATCTTTGTTCTTTATAGTACTTTTTTTTTTTTTTTTTTTTATGATTCTCTGATTATTTAATATTTGCCCCAAACAAACCATTTTTCTCTGTCTCTCTAAGCCCAGTTAATACAGTATGTGTGGGTCATAAAAATCTAAAATCCTAAGAATCATAAAAATTTTGAAATCTTACCTTAATATATAAAGTCTTACTTTTTAATCACTAGTAACATTTTCCAATACTGACCATGGTGTCCTCTTTTAAATAGTAAACAGTGGATATAGGTTAATTATTTATTTCTAGGACCATTGCTTATTTAAAATTTTGTTACACCTATAATGAGGTGACTCCATAAGGGAAATCTCTACATAAAATGCTTAACAAGGTCATTACTGATGACATGTTGCTTCCAGTATAATATCTGGCGTAAGATCCAGCCTTTTACAATAATTGCATCACTCAGAAAGAATAATCAGAAAAAGAGAAAGAAAATAAAATTAGCTCTTTTTGCAATGCCTTATGACTGTAAAGAACTATGTACCCGATGTGGAAATGAAAGTGTCTTCACAGGAAGAACAGCAGCTGCTGCATCAGCAACCTAGACTAAAAACTGGAACAGAAAGAAGAAAGCTTTCAACAAACTTTGTTAGTGAAAACGTAAATTTAAAATGTTTGCTACATGTGAATGTTAGCATCTTTTTTTTTTTTTGCTAAAGTTCAGTGAATATTTATTGTGGTATTTATTGCAGCTTTGAAATATAGCATGAAATGAGCTCTTTCTGAAAGAGTTTGGAAGTTTCTACATGAACACATGAGCCTTTGGGAACTGTTACTCTCAACAGCCTGTTAGCAGAAGACACTGATTGCCAGAACATTCTGCTGTGCTTTAATACAGCTGTATGCTAACAGTAGAGCCAAAAAGAGTTTTGAACTTAGGCTAATGACTGGCTGAGAGTATAAGAAAAGAAGAAACAGCAAGAACAAAAAAAAAAAATCTACTTTTCCCTGAAAAAAGAAACAAAAAAAAAATGTTGACGTATTTTCAATAATTCTATGGGGAAAAAAAATAGACTTTTAAAGTACAATAGAAAATCCTTTTAATAATATAATTCAGTATTTTTCTTTAAAATGTTGATAAATGTAGGAAGGACGTATTTTAAAATATTTGTAATCACAGTCTTGAAGAAGAAAGGGCACATACCGCAGAAATACAGAAAACTGATGGCAGCTTTTTTACTAGAAGAATGATTTTATTCAATAAAAGGTCAAATAATTGTGCAAAACAACTGCCCAAGAGCAATAAAAATCCATACTTCATTTTTTTCAGATTTTTTCTCTCATGTCTCCTTTTGTTTTCAGGGGATCTGCTTTAGCAGCTATTTATATTTAACCTTATTTTTTCTTTTAAAATCAACCTTGATAATAATTAATGTAAAATACCACTTCTAGCAACATATTTTAAGAGTACTTTAACTAGATATACTGAAAGGCTTCTGTGTGGGTTTCCATAACATTTAGTGAAATTAACAAAATTTTGGGGATTTTTTTGCATTTGTTTTTTACTGTAGCTGAGTCTAATAAAACTTAGATTATGCTGTAGATTTTTCATTATCACTCTTTCACAAAATGCTGCTGCAATCTACGGGAAAATCATTCAGCTGCTGAAGAAAAAGCAGCCTCCTGTAACACTTAGAATAAACATTGATGTTTTAAAAAACTAAATGCCTGTTTGAACACAAGCCAAAACCAAAAGTTTGGGCAAAAAGGATAGTATGAAAGTGGTGGAACTGTTGTGCAAGGCCAGAGCTCAAACTGGAACTCAGACCAGAATACGTATTATGGTATGCTCAGGATCTTTCTTCATCTCCCATCTCTTGGGGTTAAACACCTACACAGGTACCCCACAGCCTAGCACATGAAATCATCTCCCTGGTTCACACCCAGGGCAGTATTGCATCAGTGCTGGTCTTTTCTAGCTTTCACTAATTATTTGCCCTTACTTTGCCTGATGTAGGAGCTGTCAGGCAGTTGCAGATTCTGAAATCTCCTCATCTATGAAGCTATGAAAAGCTCAAACTACAAATACTTCTAGTGAAAATGTTAAATGGCAGAAACAATGGCAAGTTTGTGCTTTATGAGATATTTTATGTGAAACACAAAAATATCAGTGGCACTGAGATGTTTTGTCAGGAGCCTGACTGTCAGTGCTGAAATATTTTAGGTTTCCTTCCCTTTGATTTGGATCCCTCAGCCCCTGGTTCAGTTCCCTCCTTCTGAACCCTCCCTCAGGCTGCAGGCAGGGACTTTCTTGAAAAGTGCTGCTGTCAAAGGCCCAACCAAAGCCAATTTCTTGTCTAACAAGTGATAATAGTAATGGTGTTTCAGCAAAGTCCCTCAACCTAATTAGTTTACAGTTATAGATATTTCCTAATGGCTTTCTGCAGGGGCAAAAAGAAAAAAGAAAAAAAAGTAACACAGCGAATCACATGCATGAGCTTATGGCAGACATTTTATCTATATCATCAGAAATGTATTTTGTTTGACAATTTCTATTTATTAAATAAGACACAGTGGCCTAGACATGTTGCTACACTGATCTGGCTATGCAGGACCTGGTTCTGGGCTGCTCTCAGCCAACTAGGCATGACATATGGTCTCCCTTACTGCTCCTCACCACAATAAACCCGATTCACTAAGACATGACATATTATAGATCTTACACTCTTCCCCCTCCAGTGGTTTTATGGGAAGTGATGGCAAACCAGGGGATTTTAATAGGAAGGAATTATGCTCTCTTGACACCTGTGCAATAGGAAAGTGACTGAGTGGAAATTGTAACTAATACATTAGAGACACATTACAGGATTAAGCAAAACAAACCAAATAAAATATAGCCATGCAGATAAGAGCAAATAAGTGAAGAAACGAGGGCAAGTCTTTTATCTCTATGTACTTTAGTGTAATCCAGGTCATACTTGTACTGATTTACTGCCAGTTAAAGATTTGATAACTTCTGTAAATTCAAGGTTCTTTATCACATTTTCTGCATCCATCTCAATTGCAAAGGAAAAAAGCTTTCAGTATTTGCTGACTCATTTAGAAGTCTCAGCTGCATGATATGAAGAGATACTGAAATAGATATTTCTTCTCATCTACGATACTCTTAAACTACTTGTAAATTGGGATTCAGAGAAGTAATCAGTCAGTATAGGAAACTTTCCTTATTATCATCTTTGCAATTATCTGTGTACCTGCCATTTCTCAGTTATGTAGTACTATAGTTGCCTACAACTAAACAAATAACCATCTTCGTACTCTAAATTCATCTAAATAAGTCAATAATTAAGTTCTGGAATACCTGAGAAAAGTGCTGTTATCTTCAATTTTTACCTAGTGAGCAGTAATACAGGGAGGTTTTGAAACATATCCTAAAGTATGTGTAAAAGTTAAAAATACAACCAAAAGGCATACTTTCATTCATCATGTTAGGAACAAAGGAATACCAATACTGACAAATTCTGTTCTCAACAGAATTTTCCACAGTACTCTGTAACTTACAACTGTATATGTATATGGCATGAGATTTGCATATATAAAAATCCAATAAAAAAGCATCAGATCAGTCCTATTTAGGTCACCAAAGGAATGAGCAATTAATCAGATGAAGTCATTTTGTGGTTTTGTTTGCTCAGCAATAAAATGACACAAAGGCATATCCACACAATTTACTAAAGCTTAATTCATTTGGATACTTGTGATCAAAGGCTTTGAACAACTACAAAGAAATGTTAAGGTTGCAAGATTCTGGCTAGAATGAATCGGGATAAAAATAAAAAGAAGTGAAAGGAAACAGCAACAACAACAAAAAACAATAAGAAATCCAACAACCAATTTACATGCCCAGAATTGCTTTTTCCAAAACAAACAACAACAAACCTGTTTCCCACTCCCCCTCCCCATGAGAAGAGCATTTTTGGACTATAAAACAAAACAGCTCCTCTTATTTATTCTTTCAGAATTTCTGTGACAACCACAGTGCAATGGTGGCACCTATTGGTCTACGATATACATGAAAATAATGTTATGAGAAGGATATTTTTTCCCAGATTAACATAGTCCACTTTTTTTTTTTTTTTACACTGAGAGCAGCACTAGATTGACAATTCCTACACTGAGGTGACAGTGTGATTCATAGTAATAGCTCTGAAATTATCTTCTCATTCAGGATTCTTCCTGCATGTTCTGACTATATTCCTGAATTGATTAGCTACAAATCTGATCTTTGAATGGGTGCTGGATCTATCAGTTCCCAACAGAATATCTACATGGGTGTCCCTTTTTCTGAACAAGTCATTTTCTCTGATGTTTTCTAAGAAAAGGGAATAATGCTCCCCACAGATGCAAGAATAGGTAATTGGTATCCTGTGTGAGTCAAGTTGTGAAAGGTGAATTTGCTGTTTCTTAATTTCTCAGTATGGAGGGCATATAGAAACAGCGGGGATGATATGGGGAAGAGACAGGCATAGGTTCGTGGCTGACCATCATGAGCTCACTATCATGAGTGCGGGTGCCAAGCAAGTACATACAAGCAAATTTGTACATAAAGACAAAAAGGAATGCTTACTTTCCTCCAATACTTTTTTTCCTTCTCTTGTTATGATAAAGAGTTTCTGAAGAGAAGACAAACTGAATTTATTTTCACGACGGAGGTATAAGCAAGAGTTTGCAATTAAAACAGTAATTCAAAATACAAAAAGTCAGATAGTTTATCATTTGAATAAATAACGAACCTCAACATTAGCCTTTCCTTTCCCCTTTCTCTTTCTATTCCCTTTTTCTGCTTGTGTTTTTCTTCTTATTCAATTAAATTAAATAAAATATTTTTAATAATAAAAAAGCACATCAGTCCCATCAGGCACTGAGCAACCTGTTCTAGATGTTAGTGTCCCTGTTCATTGTTGATGAACAATTGTTGATGTCAAGTGGATGACTGGTTGAAAAAAACATTGAAATAAATAGGTGAAAGAAATCCTCTAATGTCTTTTTTTTTTTTTTTTTTTTTTTTTTTTAATCTAAACAATTACAATCATTTATTTGTGAAAGCTCTTCTTTGCTGTATCACTCTAAGGAATATTTTTTCCCTGAAGAGAAAATATTTGAGAATAAAAAAGGATAAGCTGGAAACTAAAATTTTGTTACAACAAAGTCCTATAGTCTAATTTGTAATATCATCAACCCTGAATATTTAATTTCATTGCTCCCAGTTACAATTAAATTTGCTGTCAAAACAAAACTTTAAAAAAAATTATCTGAGGAAGAGTTAGGAAACCTTAGGAAAGGAAAATTTCAGCAGGAAAAGCAGAAAAGTATATGATAATCAGAAATGGAATGCACATAGAATAACACCTTTAGAACTGATAAGTCTATAGAATAAAAATAAAGATAAAATTTAAAAGGCCAGCTTCAAAATCTGTTTCAGACCTTGATGTATGAAATGAGAAGGTAAGCCACAAATGAAAATGGTGAAGCATACTTCTGTTTCAGGCACCTTAAAGAATCACTTTGTATATCTGAGATAAAATGGAAGAAGTTCTCCACTGTAACATGGGTAGAAAGAATAAATAGTGAATTTCCTAAAAAAAGAGAGACTACTAATGGGATTGGATAGAAGTCTGTGTTGGGATCCATTATGCACAATGCATTCCTAACTGCATAATCTGGAAAAAAAGCACAAGCAGTAATATGGGAATTTTTCTGAGAATACAAATTATCGACAGTTGTCAAAAGTGAAAGATGACAACAAAGATAGTTGAACCAAGATACTATGTTTTTGAATGACAGGCATGAAATATAAGGTGAACTTCATCACAGGTATATTCAGAATAAGATACACAGAATCAAATAAAAATCAATAAACTGAATAGCATATATATATAAGAGCAAATAAACAAAAAGTTAAGTTATTCAGCAATAACCTGAATTTAGATATCTGCACTCTGAAAAAAGATATTGGAAGCTCTTATAAAAAGAATCTGCTCCGTTGGCTAAAAGACATGTAGAATTGCAGGATTGTTAGGCAAGATATGGAAAAGAACACAAGTCATTGTCTGAAGCTTTAGTACCACTTCAGAATGTACAAGAGATACAGAAAACTGGCAAGGATTTTCAGCTGCATAGAATGCTTTCCATTTATGGAAAACTAGGATTCCTCAGCTCCAGAAAGAAATGATGGAATGAAAGATGACAGTGTGCTTTGAAATTATAAATGAAAATGAGCAAATAAAAAAAGAAAGCATTATTTATTTTTTCTTATAGTGGGAACTTAGAGGACTGAGCGATAGAATGAAACATCTTCAAAACAAAATAAAATGCAAGTCTATATAAGCATAATCCAATTTTGAAACTGATTGTATGAAATCTTTCAGATGAATGCATGAATGTAATGTACAGATATATCAGAACTGAATTTCCCCACACTGATTTGATATTGGTCTTATAAAATCATGAACCTGTCACTAAATATTAATGCAAAACAAACTCATGATTTAAACTTGCCCATATGAGAACTCACTGGATATACTGCATGTCAGTATAGCATATAAATGACTATGCACATTTCCAGCTGCACTGAATCTTTAGTGGATGATGACTGGTGGTTAACGTCTTTAATTGAACTTTTAGATCATTCCTTCAGACCTGAAGGTTGCCAAGCATAGCGTCTTACACTTTTTTCACTTATGGGACATCAGGGATAAAAAAAAAGAAACAATGTTTTTAATTACCAACTTAAACCAATAACATAGTGCCTTAATTCTAACTAAAAGCATGTCTTTCGAGAGTACAAATCCAACTAGTTCCTTGATGAACTTGTATACTTCTTTTTAACATAAGTTTTCTAAACATTTTGGTTTTGTTTTTTTTTTTTTTTTTTTTTGTCTGGATTTATAGGCTTTGGTTTGGAGCTAACTAAGTAAACATTTGGAATTATATTGCTCTAAATTTTTGTATGTTATGTGAGATACAGAGGCAGAAAATATGTGATATAAATATTTTTAAGAACATTCAAATGCTCTTGAGCAGTAAATGAATTTACTGCTTAAAACATTCCAACCAAAATATCATTCCTCCAAAATTTATGTCGTGAAAATATTGCTATAAAAAATGTGAAAGGTTCAGAGAATGTGAACATTAACAGCTGGTTAATCTACTGGTTCAATAATGAAGGATAATCTTACTTTGAACTCAACATATGTTCAGCTTTTTTTTTAATTCTAAAACTAGATTTTTTAGTTATAAATAATTAGAAAACAGATGTTTAGGTTTTTGTTTTTGTCACATCAGTCCCATTTACAAGGGAGAAAGGAGGACCTGGGAAACTACAGGATGGTGAGTCTCATCTCTGTGAGAAGAGGTGAGACGGTGAGTCTCACTTCTGCCTGGGAAGATCATGGAACAGAACCTCCTGGACAACATGCTTGATCACATGAGGAATGAGTGTGTGATCCTAGACAGTCAGCACTGCTTCATCAGGGGAAGGTCATGTTTGACCAATCTGGTGGCCTTCTATGATGGAGTGATGGCATTGGTGGACAAAGGAAAGGCGACCGATGTCATTTACCTGGACTTGAGTAAGACCTTTGACATGGCCCCCCACCACTTCCTTATCTCCAAATTGGAGGGATATGGATTTAACGGGTGGACCACTCGATGGATAAGAAATTGGTTAAAAGGCTGCAGACAGAAGGAGGTGATCAATGTCTCTATGTCCAGGTGGAGGCCGGTAATGAGCAGTGTCCCCCAGGAGTCTGTCTTGGGACCGGCAGGACAAGGGGAAATGGTTTTGAGTTGAGGGAGGAAAGATTTAGGTTGGATGTCAAGGGGAAGTTCTTTACTGTGAGAGTGGTGAGGTGCTGGAACAGGCTGTCAAGAGAGGTTGTGGATGCGCTGTCCCTAGAGGTGTTGAAGGCCAGATTTGATGGGGCCCTGGGCAGCCTGGTCTAGTATTAAATGAGGAGATGGTGACTCTGTCTGTGGCATGGGGATTGGAGCTTGATGATCCTTGAGGTCCCTTCCAACCCTGGCCATTCTATGATTCTGTGACTCTGTAAAGATCAGGAAATCACTTCATTCACCACTGAGTTTGTATAGTACATCTCCTGCAGAAATTTAAAATACAGTATATTTCTATTTATTCTGAGAAATATGCTAATGTCCCTTATGTATTTTCTTTCATATTTTACAATGACTGGCATATTTAACAGAAGTTGTATGGTAAAAATCTAATCGGTCCATGAAATATCACAACTCGAGATGGTTGATTCAGTTGATATACAAACTAGCTTTTATTCAAAGATACTCTAAGGACATAAACTGGAAAGCATTTAAGTTTTATATTGAAGTAGGTTTATAGGATTACTTTTGATGCTAAATTTTTCAAACATTTTTTTACTATATTTAAACAGGTAACAGAACCAAATTAAATCATTCCACACTTAGAACGTTTGTCTGTTAAATATTCTTCTAAATATCCAGAAAATATATCTCCTACCAGGAAATACTCATCTTAATAATTAAACCAGAGACGTAAATAAAAAGCATGTGGCATGTCCATTGCATTATTTTCCCTTCATATTTTCTGATAGACTTAAATATATGAGTAGCTCATATTTGCATGTGCTTAAATTAGTGCATATCACTGTCACCTTTGTTTTGGCGACCCTGACTGAAGTCTCCTTGTGAAAGTGTTCCGACAGCCCCGGTCAGTTTCGCACGCTTTTCATGACACCAATATGGTGAGCAGCAAAATGGCGTTAATTGCAAGGAGCACACCCTTCTTAAAACTTTCCCCATGCCTTAGGGCTACTACCGTTATCTCTGACCAATGGACATGTGGCATGTCTTGTTTCCTTCTTATTTGGTCTAACCTATTCTTTTCTCTTATCTTCAAGACATTTGTTGCCATGGTTTCCCAGGGGCCAAGGGTCCCCTGTGGACCCTGGCGACTGCCACAGCCCATTCAGTTAACTACATCACCTCATTTTATTAGGAAAATTTTATCTTTATATACATCTTACTTTTCTTCTTTAACTCAAAGTTATATACTGCAGTTCCACTTTTCTTTACTTTTGTGATTCAACCACTGATATCAGTAGGTAATACTTAGCTCCTGTTTAAAATCATTTCTTCTCGTGATTTCTTGGCCTCATTAAGTGATATTACAATTCTTTATTTCCTAGTAGTAAAATTTTGTAGTTGCTGGTTTTGTAGTATATACAGCTTCTGTAGCACCTGTGACAAAACTAGTGACACATTACTGAAAAACAATACAGAATTTGAGGATGGCATTACAATGATGACTGTCCTAAACTGACCAAAGAAGTATTCTATGGCATATCACATTATGCTCAGCAATAAAAATTGTGTAATTTTTTAGTTCTGGATGATATGAACACAATCTCACTGCACAACAGCCTCATAATGAGCTTTATCATAAACAATTATCTTCTTAAATACATATTTGAAGTCAACATGCTAGTTGTTTCTGTTACCCAAAAACATAATCATATTTTTTTTCATTTCAAATTTAAGTATTACTAACAACTATTTCTGTCCAGAGTCACATATTTATTTCTTCCATGAGAAACTAATAGGACTTAGGTAAGATAATAAAAAATTTAATTGGTTTCTATGTGCATAGTTTTTTTATATTCATTATGGTGAAAGTCTTCACACAATACAAATATTTATACGTATTGAGTCCTTTGTTTCTAAGATCAAGTTCTTCACAGATCTACTCTGCCTATCAAACAAGAATGACTCCACAATGGAACCAGAATCACATTGGCCACCAGGTAGAAATGAAAATACATTTATTGCTTTGGACACATATAGGCTGAATTTTCTTCTGTGGAGGTTCCAACATAGTTTTGCATACAGCCATTGGCTTCTGCATTCAAATGAACTTTCAGTACAAAATTTATATGAAACTTTTTTCTATTGAAGTAAATGGCAAATTTTCTAATTACCATTCTTGCAAATGAAGAGCTTCATCAAAGCTTAATGAATGTTTATGGAGACCAAGGAGTAGAGTGAGCCCTGCCAGTGAGCGGTGCCTTTCTGCAGTGGCAACAGCAACAGTGGGTCACTCCCGTTGGTACACATTTATACAAGCTTAACATTCAGGCTCTTGTTCACTGCTGGAAAAAAGTATAGCTAATAGTAATGACTATGTTGAAAAACAGTGTTTTGTAGCTGAAAATTTGCTCTATCAAATAATGATACTGTACTCTTTGTATTTGTTGTAGTTTCCACGGAAATTAAAAGGTGGCATTATTTTCAATCTGACCTACATAGTTAAAATTTGTTTAATGAAAATGTAGCATGCTAACAAATCAGTCCTGTGAACTTTAAGTCCCTCTTTACAGGAGGGTAAGTCATGCTACAGAAGAAAAAGAAAAGCTGCTCTGAATACTACATATTTTTAATTTATCATTTAATTCATAAATCAAGAATGCCCCTTTATGTGCTTTTTTGCTTTAAAATCTCTAAGATCAGTTTTCATAATTATGTTTAAAGACATCTGAATTGAAGAAAAAAGCAAGCCCTTCAGAATCAGCAGTAATATACTTATCACTAGAATCTAAAGATTAAAAGAAAATTGATATAATTAAATTTCACTTTCACAGTCTAGCACACAAAGTGAATCATTTTATCTTTTTCATTTTTCAGGCCCTCTTATTTCCCTTAACTACCATTGCATATTATCATGATTTTTTTTTTTTAAATGCAACAGAACTGATTCCACAGTCATTACCCAGGCACTGTTCACAGAAATTTCTTATTCAACTAAAAACAAACAAACAAACAAGTTTTTTTATTGTATTCAGATCAAAAGCTGTAATTCACTAATATATGATTCCTTCTAATAATAAGCTTGTTATTCCGAACTCTGATCATTATACTTTGTTAAATCTTCCTCAAAACAAACAAACAAACAATTTAAATCTATAGAGAATCCTTTCTCCTTAATAGAACAGAAGAAAGATGTGATAATTCCAATTCCAGCCAATTTACCCTGTATTTCAACCCCCACTGTTCTGTGATGAAAGATAAATATGATTTGACAATGTAAGGAAATGCTTCCTACTGTTTTAAAGAAACAGCAGTGTAAATTATTAAAACTGAACTTTGGTTTGGGCAGACTATGCATGTTTCTTTTAGTGATAAAGAAAAATTAACTTCCCAAGGAGTGCAGGAGAATAAATTTTGCAATTTCATCTATGTGAAGTTTCTTCTATCAGCAACATGTTTTCCTCCCCTTGAACTTTGGTGCTAGTTCAATGTTAACATACTGGGAAAAGTATATTCCACTGAATAATGACTACTACTTAGAATATTTGCAGTCATATTTGTCAAAAAAATGTACCTTTTAGATGATGGTTATCAATTTGAATGGTCATTAAAGTCACAAGCAAAAATAAATATGACAGCAGTATTAGACTCTTCAAAGTCACTTCTTAAGGTCTAGTTGTTTCTGTGACTTGGGGAATGGCCTTTTGTTTGTTTGTTTGTTTACTTATTTATTAACATGCCTCATCTGTTCTTCTATTCCTCAGCTAACTGGAAGATACACTTAACCAAGCCACAAAGGTAAATAATTATACAGACCCCTCACAGAGGGCATAAAAGCCAGGTCATCAGCATTACTTAAGCGTTCTGCCCCTCTTAATAATTTCATTACAGCATTGTCGACAAGCAGAAACTAACACTGGAAATCCCATTGTTCTGGAAGCATGGTTAAGTGCAACCCTTTTCCTGAACATTTAATTGGATTATACAGGCATGACAGCAATGATTGAAGTGTCGAAAATATATTTTTTAAAGCTTACCACAGGTTTGTCACCTCATCAGCCGTGGAACCTAAAAATGTGGAATAGTTGGAACTTTCAAGGAAATACAAGGCATTAGACTTGCAAAGAAATAGGTTATAGGTGCCTAAAGTGGGATAGATTAAAGAGTTTATAGTCACAAATGTCACCCTCCTCCTTTTTGACTTGTGCTTCTATTTTAAATTCTACTAAAGATTTCTTTTTCTTTTCTCGCAACAAATAATGTTTTGTCTTTTTAAGAAGGACTGACGTTTAAGTAATTCTACAAATTAGATACAAACAATTGTATTGCACATAGCATCTACTGTAGTTCTGTAATGTGTTTTCACAGTACCGTTCACATTGGTGAGTGTTGATATATTTGTTATTAGAGAAAGCATCAAGACTGGAAATATTTCCAATATATATACCCAGTTAGTTATAAACTGGCAAAGAGAAGAGTAGAAGGAACATCCAATCAGGATCTGAAACTTGGTGGTCAGATATTATGTACAATTCATTTCATTGGCCATGTGAGCATTCTCAATATACTGACGTGCTTATATCAAAATGTAATTATTTACATTGTGTAAACATGAGAAAAAAAAAGAGACAGAGAGTACACTTTCTTTAGCTTTCTAGAGACATGACAGGGTGAAAACATACATGAATACAGAGAAGCATGCTATCTTGATGTTTGGAAAAATGAGAAAATCTAGTTAAACTTACCCACCTACGAATTTCATATAATTTCCCCATTAATCCTAAAATGTACACAGTAGAACTTCTTCATCATTTTTATTGTTGGCCTTTTGGGCAGCAGCAATTCTATCTAAATTTGTCATAAATGCAGATTTATTTTTAATAATATAAAAATAATTATATGAATTGCAAAGAAAATGTATTAAACTGTAAATAATAGAAGAAACAATAGAAGAAAAATAATGATTATAAGCCCCTCTAAGGTCTATCACAATCTAGTCTGAAACAGTAATATACGTGCTCAAATTTAGAATTTTTTCAAGAATATATATTTTTTTTCCTTTATTGCAAATTATTAATCAAAAAAAAGAAAGTTACAATTAAGGAGCAGTGTTTGCAATATTTAAATGCTTCCAGTGTAGTTAAGCACATGAAAATGAAAAGGAAAGCACTGGAAAAATTATCTACCAGAATAATTTTTATGATAAAAAATAAATAAAATAGTAAATAAAATATTAAGTTAATAATTTGGACAAGATTATTTACTAACATTTCAGAAAAAGAGGTAGTCTAGAGAAATAGTTGCTGATTTTCAGTGGAAGAATACCTCTTAGCTCAGCTACTGGATATTGTCTACCACATAATTTTTCTTATCTCAGGAAGCGTAATACTAAAAAAGTAGTTTCCAACCTACAGCAACTCCACTGAAAATGCAGTTTCTGTCTAGCTGATTTAAAACCCAAGCTTAAAAATAACGAAAGCATTTTTGTTAAGTAATATATTACAGCCATCTTCTAAATAATTTTTAAAAAGCTACTTAATCGTCTTTAAAACAACTGTGATATTGTATAAAGAGCCACATCAGTCACTACTAGTTATTACTACATTTTGTTTTGTTTGATATGGTAAAATGAATGACAAGAACTAAGATGATAAGTTACAAGCACGCCACCCTATACATGCCATGTTGTATCTATCATTCTATATTGTTTCAGAAAGAAAAAAAAAAAAGGATATAGTATTAAATAAGACCATTCCTGTTTAAAAACTTCATTCACAGTATTTCCCTGATATTCTTTGATGCAGAATCTCAGATACAGTTCTAAATGCTTTTCAATGCATTTTAATATATTCAGGAACTCAAACATATGTGTAATGGGTCTATGCACATTCTTTGCTCGCAGTAACAGTGAAACTATTTTTTATACTTTCCAGTGAAAAGTGGGGTCGAGGATTCCAAAACGGCAGTTCATTAAGACAGAAAAGCATTAGTTCTTATAAGCTTGTCACAAAATTACAGTATTTTCTATCTTGCTTATAATCCAAACACAATTTTCAGCAAGACAAAAATTGTGCGTTTCAATTTTACAATGTAGAATAAATTTAATTAAGTAATGCACGTTCTAAATAAGGGAAATGGTTTTGTCTTCTGACATTTCAAATGAGAAAATTCAATCACAGAAACAATGAAGCATAGCAATTTTTAATTATTTATTTATTTTACTCTTGATCTCCAAAGCTTTATTTTATTAGCCTACCTGATATTTCATAAATATTCTGCAAGACTGTAGATAACATAAATAGGAATTGAACATACAACAGATAAAAATGTCATCATTCACTTTACTTTATCTCGTCCATTGAGAAACTTTGTTTTATTGTATTAAATTCCAGGCCAACTGCAATTTATGCTGTGGTCTACTGAATGTCATCTCTGATTCTGAAGATGAATCACACTAAAAATAATTATTCAACTAGCCTATATAAAATTCATCTAATGTACTGTATTTGATTAGAGTCAGGTTGAATTAATTTAAAATAACAGATAATTGAGTTTATTAAGGTATTTCCAAATTCTCCATAATGACACCCAAGTTTGTCCAGATTAAATGGCAGAGCCTTCCATTTATCCATTTCTTCCAGAATAAGTACAGCTACTACTATGCTTCACTTGTAAGGAGCAATAAGCTCTCACTATCTCATCTTCTGAGATCAGTAAGATCTTATGATGGGTATACCATTTAGCATATAGGAAAAAAAGCAAACAAACAAGCAAAAAAAACCCAACCAAACAAAAAACAGAGTGCTATGTCTGTGCAGGGTTGCTTGTAGCATAACGACGCATAATGATAAAGAAAAATGAACACATTATTTTCCAAATACAAAAATTTTTCACAGTACTAGAATGATTAAGATTGGCAGGGACCTCTTGTCATCCAGCCCAACACTTGCTCGAAGAGGAACAATTAGAGCAGGGGCCCAGGTCCATTTTCAAGTGGCTTTGAACATCTCAAAGGTAGATACTCACAGCTCCTGGGCAAACTGTGCCAGTACTGTTCTGCCACCTGCACACTACAGAAGTGTTTACTCATGTTCACAGGAAACTTCATGTCTTCCAGTTTCTGTTCATTTCCTTTTGTACAGGGATTGAGCATCAGTGAAAAGAGCCTGGCTCTACCTTCTTTACATTCTCCTTTGCATCCTTTATGGACATAGATGAGATTCCTTCCAAGTCTCCTCCAGGCTGAGCACTCCCAGCTCACTTAGTCTCACTTCATGAGAGTGGTGTTCCAGTTTCTTAATCATCTCCAACTGAACTTCGTGGTTCCAGTCCCAACAATCTGAGCTTCACAGCGCAGTAGCCACTTTTCAATCCACCTCACTGTTTTATCTAACCTGTATCTAATCAGCTTGTCTCTGAGGTTGTTTTAGGTTACAGTGCTGAGAGCCTCACAAACAAACAAAACAACATCCACTGCTTCCTACTCATCCACCAAACTAGTCATTTCATGTGTTTTCTCACAGTCTCTAATTGTGGCTTACTCCGCTATCTTGAAAAATTCATGTCTGTGATGGATCTTACATTTTCTTGTTCTAATTTATTTAGTCTGAGAACAGACCTGAGTACAAATCATTCCTATTTGATACTTATTTTGAAACTCTTTAATAAAATCTCATCCTTTTTTTTTTTTTTTTTTTTTTTTTTTTTTTTCTGGTGTATGGAATCACTTCTTTGGTCTCTTCATAAATGTTTATTTATATTTAATTAACTTTATTCATAAACAGTATCCTGGAACTGAAGACATAGCAAATCTCCCATTTTGCAATATACAAGATGAAATACAAAGATCCAAAAGCTCTAGAATCTCCATTAATAATTGAATAATAAGATGTTCTGTATCCTGAAATATACAGAATAAAACCAAATTAACTTTTCATGACATGTAAAGCTCGTATTTTATATAGCCTCTTTATAAAGCATGTTATTTAAAAGAAAATCTAAGATTTATTTGTACTGAGCAAAAAGAGCTTCTGTTACCTTGTCATAAAAAAATGTATTTCAAGACTAGTTACATAAAGCTCATCAACTTTTCAGACAGTTCTGAAATATTTTTCCTTTGTCTTCACTGAAACAACTGTTTCCTTTCCTTATTCTTTCTACATTTTTCTTTCTTTTGGTAGACTGGTAGTTAAAACAAATTGCTAGAACTAAAAGTATTTAATTAACGTAACAAAAAAGTACCTCATATCCTTCTGGGATCTCCTTTTGACTCAAATACATTTAGAGATTATGAGAGGTATCTTTCAAAGATCTCTCTTGGGAACTTATGTAATCAAGTCATGTTTACATCAAAAGGATTTGTTTGTGTAACTCCCTGAACACCATTTTGAAGACATGCTTCTTGGAATATCAAGTTGTGTTTCACTTGATAGATGTGAAGTCTGTTAAGAAAAGAATTTTGTTTCCTGATTGTCCTTTGGTTCAGAATTAGCATTTTGCAAGTTATTTAACTTAGACTGATAGGCGTTGTATGTACTGATACTACATAAACTTTCATATGTCTTCACTGAACTACTGTCGTATTTAGAAATCCCTGATAGCACTCATCTAAGTGGAAGTGTTTGTTTTTTTTCTTTTTAAGATAATGGGGGGGGGGGGGAACCAAACACCTATTTTTTCTTACTTTTAGAATTGCCTGTTGTGTGAAGTAGAAAAACAAAGAGGTATTCAGGATGGAAAAATGGTGACATTTTAGATCAGATTTGATGGGGAAACTTGAACTTTACTTACCTGTATTTCATAAAAATCCAACAGGTTCTTAAGCCAGGAAACCAGTAATTTTCTATCTGTACTCACATTGTAAAGAAATATAGTTTAGGGGTCATATTGACCTAGGTCACACTTAGAATGCAGAAAATTCCTATAATAAACAAAACATAGTGTGTATTTTTGATAGTCTTAGCTTTAACTGAATCCTAAAGCATCTAAAGCAAATATTAAATCTCCAATTGAAATCAGTGGTGATAGTCTTTGCAAGTTGCAGCAATGCTTACATTCTTGAGAAGGGAAGTATTCAAACCATGGCTGCTGACTTGACATATCTCATCATTCAAGGTCAGAGCGTTCTGATGCTTTGTCACTGTTGTCCCCTTTCTGGCATTTTGTTTGTTTGTTTGTTTGTTTGTTTTTCATGTCTCTTTCTATAACCTGAAGACCTACTGCCAGTTAATGAACATTTGTAATGGAATGAATTGGTTAAGAGGGTTAAAATATTTACAATAAATACTCATGAAGATGAAAAAGAAACAAATGATTACTTGCTATGGAAGGGAAGGGTATGAAGAAAGTGGTTAGACTTTGATCAGTTTACATAGAACTGAAATAACAGTTATAGTTACAGCATCTCTGTCAGTATTTTTAATTGATTTTTCTAATTTCAGCTTTTTTTTTTTTTTTTTTTATTTCAAATTATAAGATAATTTTTTCATAGAAAAAAATAGATCCTAATGCTTTTACAACTTTTTGTTTTAATGGTTTGGTTGTTCTTGTGGAGACTTTATCATCTCTGAAAAAGCCATTACTATTCAATGTTACTATTCGTAATCATCACTAATCCAAATCATCACAATGTGCATCTGTTCAGTAAGACTTCAGTAAGAAACTTGAGTTTTATTTCATCCAAATATTGGACAGATGTATAAGCCAATCTGGCAGAATCTACTGAAAGCTAAAATTACTGGAGAGTATTGCTTGGAGTTTTTCAACAATCTCTTTAATAGTAAAGACTATTTATCCTGTGCTCTTAGTACAGAGGAAAAGAGGGTAAAAATTTGGATTATGAATTCAGACTCTGGGTTAAGAAAAAAATTGGGGCATGTAGCCTGGTGAAAGTGGGAGCATAGAAATTCTGGGAATGAGTGATAAAAGGGACTGCATTTATATGCAAAATAAATTACAATGGGAGGAAAGAAAAGTTGGAGTTGGCTGACAAAGGATACTGTGACTAGTAAATGTGATAGAAGCAGTTATCACAAGGAAAGCTGGAAACACAGAGGGTGGTATATAGTGAGAAGGAAACAGTGAAAAGCTCCTGAACAGAGGATGGTCCAAGTTGGCATTAAGTTTCAGAAACTGGATGAGATTTGACACATAACATTAGAGAAGTGGTTAGAAAGGTGTGTTCACAAAGGCATAGTTATTGCAGATTAAGGAAATTAAGCCATGTTTCCCCTCATGTTTATAAGTATTTGTGATATGCATTGACGGAACATGTGGTACAAACAGCATAATGTAAAATGTAAAACAAATTGAGCAGAAGACTTTGCCACATACTTCAGTTCTCCTATTCTTTGGAGCTAGGAAGCAAAACTTAGAATATATTAAGACATTATCGTTTAAATATTAGTTTAACAGGATATTGGAAAAAATAAAAGAATAGAGTTACATTAAGAAAGCTGCCACATGTAAAGCAAGCAGTTATGCTTTTAATACTAGTGACAGTTTGAAGAATTAAAATTATATGCATTGATATGCAACAGTTATCTATACATTACTCAATTTATTATTATTCTTATTTGGTACTAAATTCCATGATCTCAAAAGAATGTATAATCCCTATCTTATGAAATAATACTTTCTAGATTACTTTCTATATTAGATTTTAAAAATTGCTATTTACTGTTTTGCAAGATATTTTTATAGGACATGATCTTCTCCAACACTGATTAATTGCTACCCTGTTCTACTAACTGTTCTTGTGACATTCCTAAATGAATGGCCTCTCCATTCTTCATGATTGGCCTTTCTTATTTTGCACAGAAAATGGCGACAGGCTTAAGCTGTGTCTTTTCTTTGTCCAATGGATTTTCTTCCTTACTCATGAAACATGAGCTTTCAATAAATTTCTTAGTTGTACCTGTTATAGCATGACTGTAGGACTTCAGATATTAGGGACAGAAAAAGGCATCTGTGTTCTTCCACTGTCAATAAAAATTGATCTCACCATTACGTGCTCATCTGTAACACAGTACTGGAAAGCAGACCCTGTGAGTGCAGAGCTTCAGGTTTTGCCACTGCCCTCTACCTTTCCTGCAGAACATTAAGTGCCCTGTTTTTCCTTCCGTTGCTCTCCTTTTCTCTCCTAAACTTCCTTGTTCCTCTATTTTGCTTTCATCTACTCTAAGCTTAGTACTCTTGTGGTACTGACTGCTGATGAGACGATAAAGTGCTCTAACTCAGAAAGTTACTTTTAGCTGAATTTCTTAGCATAACACAGACATTGCATTTATATGGGGAATCTCTGAATCCAGGTACTACATTAAGGGCAGTTGCAAGTACCCTGAGTGCAAAAGCAGTCACATGAAGCTTACCTTGATACCTCTGTGGTGCATAATAACTTACAGCAGTCAGCAAAATAATAAGACAAAAATTTTTAAAAAAGGAAATGTATTTTAAGAAATCAAACTTTCAGGAGATGCATACATTCGAGGAGAACATAACACAGAATTTTTAAACTCTATTTTTTCTGCCTAACAGGACAAATAAGACAGAAACTTTGAATGTGAACAAATAATATAAGATAAACATAAGCCATTAAAAAGAAAAAAAAAATCTCTTTCAGTCCTTAGAATTTCACTTGAAAGGACTGAAAATAAGACTTAATTTTAACTTGGTATCTCTGCCCCAGAATATCAAATTAAAAATACATGTGTATATAGAGAGAGATACTGCATTGTTATATATTTTAACTCCTCTAAATTACACTAGAGAGTTTTGAAAACAAATGACGTATATGTATATTTTCATTGTTCCTTAGTAATTTCCTCAGTTGCTGATACGTAATATTTTTTTATGTTTTTATTTTTTATGTAGACACTGTAGACTCTTTTTTTCATCCTTTCCACTTTATAATCATCAATAGAGATCCATCTCCTAGAATAAACACACTGAAAATGTATTCAGCAATTTTTCCCATCACTGCAATCTTGGCAGACTGTAGATTAAAAAAATTCAATTCAGAGAAGGTAAAGGTGATGCTGATCAATCAGTGGAAGCAACCTGACAAAATGGGAATGCTAGAACTTTTTCAAATAATGTGATGAGTCACAATACTGTTGCTATGTCATGGAGGTACTGGTTTTCTCTGTACAATTGGAAGTTTTTAAGTGGTACAAACTACTGAGACTATCAGATATGATGGTACTGCCATAATATTGGGCAAACATGATTATTTTTTTTTTCTAATGTTGGCTCACAGTGTCAGAGGTGGATACTGGTGCTACAGCAGTAGAGATTAAATCTCACCTCCTTAATATTCCATTACATTTTGTCAACTATGTCAAACCCCCAAACAGGAGATGTGAGCACAGTGAGGTGATGGGTAGTGCATTTCAGCAGCAGTGATAGCAACAGCAGGTTACCTCTACGGTTTATGAACATGACATGCAGACTCTTGTTAATCACCGATGAAAATGAATAGCTAATGGTAGTGACTGCGTTAAAAAATATTGTTTTGTAAATGAGAATTTATCAATTAATGTTATTGTGCTCTTTATATTTGTTGCCACTTCCAGGGAAATAAAGAAGAATTACATTTGAAGCAACCTACCTATTTGGCTAGTAGTCTGAAGATCTTCTAAAGATTTCATTTATTACCTCAGTACAGAACTCCTATTTGTACTCTAGATAATTTTATGGAAAAGTCTACAGAATTTAACAAGAGTAAAACACTTTTACAGAAATATAATTTCCTTGACATAGATATGTATATTATTTCCAGAATAGCATGTGCTTATTTATTAAAAAAAATTATGGAGTGTTAAAATTCTAAAGACAGATTTGTGCTCTCTGGTAAGCTTTACAGAAATTTCCCATAAATAGAGTTTGCCTCTGAAGGCACTTTTGAAGTGATGCAGCAGTGACATGTTTTCTTTCCAGAAAGCACATAGCAACTACTTTTTTTTTAGTTTGCATCTGTTCACCTTTAGCAACTATACCATCATGTAGGTATTCCTTGCCCTTGCTGCTCTGGGGGAAGCCTCCAGCCTCCTTAGACATCTTGACAATTAAGACCTGTATCAAAGGCTCAGGACAGAAGCAACTGCATTGATGATAAAAGATTGTTCTGCTACCCTGCTGTTAGGCATGCATTATTTTACTGACATTCTCATCACACTCTAAGCCTGATTATTTCAATGGACTTTTCTCTAAGAAGATTTTAAGTAGACGTCCTCTTACTTTTTTTTTATTACTATTTTTTTATTTTAATTTTTTAATTCCTGTGACAGGATTGGAAGAGATTTAAGATCATCTCTGACTCAGAGTCAGTCTGTAAAAGCAATATAAATATTGAATGGCTGAATAAAGATCTGAAAGGGCTGAGTATCTATTTCAGTATACTGAAGAAAGATAAAAGGTTGCAGTAGCTCTCAGGTGACAGTGAGCACATTCTACTGCCCACAGGAGGCTACTGGGCCAGGTAAGCACACAGTGTACTTCACTCCCACTACCTTGTTCCCACACTGCAACTGCTACCAGCCCACATGGATTAATAGAATCATAGAATCACAAAATGCCTTGGGTTGGAAGGGACCTCAAGGATCATCAAGCTCCGACCCCCTTGCCACAGACAGGGCCACCAACCTCCATATCTAATACTAGACCAGGCTGCCCAGGGTCCCATCCAATCTGGATGAGCTCCTCCAGGGACAGGGCATCCACAACCTCCCTGGTCAGCCTGTTCCAGTGCCTTACCATTCTCTTGGTAAAGAACTTTCCCCCGATATACAACATAAAAATATTTTCCCCTGTCCTGTCATTATCTACCCTAGCAGAGAGCTGACTCACTCACTGGGAAAGCATTATAAATTCCTACATTTTGGCCACAACAACCCCACGCAACGCTACAGGCCTGGGGAAGAGTGTCTGGAAGACTGCATAGAGCAAATGAACCTCAGGATACTGGCTGACGCTCAGATGAACATGACCCAGTAATGTGCCTAGGTGGCCCAGAAGGCCACAGGCATCCTGGCTTGTAGTGTTGCCAGCAGGAGCAGAGGAGTGATCATCTTCCTGTACTCAGTCCTGATGAGGCCATACTTCAAGTACGTTGTTCAGTAGACATTGAGGCCCTGGAGCGTGTCTGGAGAAGGGCAACAAAGCAGGTAAGGGGTCTGAAGCACAAATCTTACGAGGAGTGGCTGAGGCAACTGGGATTGTTTAGTCTGGAGGAGGCTCAGGGGAGACGTTATTGCTCTCTACAGCTACCTGAAGGGAAGTTGTAGAGAGGTGGAGATGAGCCTCTTCTCCCACATAATTAGCAATAGGACTAGAAAGAATGTCCTTAAGTTGCACCAGGGGAGATATGGGTTGGATGTTAGGGAAGACTTCTCTAAAAGAGAGTGATCAGGCACTGGAATGGGCTGCCCAGGGTTGGAGGCATTCAAAAAATGTTTAGATGTTGTACTGAGATTTAGTGGGAACTCTACAACCTCCTGAAGGGAAGTTGTAGTGAAAAGGGATTTGGCCTCTTCTCCCAGGCAACGAGCAGGACACAGGGTAATGGCCGCAAGTTGTATCATAGGAGATTTAGATTAGACATAAGGAAGAACTTTTTCTCTCAGACAGTGGTAAGGCACTGGAATGGCTGCCCAGAGAGGTGGTGGAGTCGCCGTCCCTGGCAGTGTTCAAGAGGCATCTGGATGATGTGCTGCGTGATGTGGTTTAGTGCTAATGGTGGCAATGGTGATGAGGAGACAGTTGGACTAGATGATCTTGTAGGTTATTTCCAACCTTGTGATTCTGTGATTCTATGATTCTATGATTCTATGATTCTATTGGTGATAGGTGAAAAATTGGATTGGATGATCTTAGAGGTTTTTTTCAACTTTGGTGATTCTATGATTCTATGACTCCAGAGTATAAATGGCATTTCTGCCATACAGAGGAAATTACTGCTTGAACTGATGGAATTGATACAAGAGAACCACATTTCTGTAAACTGCTGTGAGAACCCATTAAGAATGATGATAATGAGAGAAATGTCTTGCCATGATTTGAAAATGAAAATGAGCATTTTCAAATATTGTTAACCTTTGAAAAGCATTGATATTTTTATTTTAAATTCTGTATAAGAATTTTGAGAGTTGAATGTTTACTTTATAACTTAAATGCCTACTATGCCTTACTGCCTTACTGTATATAAATATTTCTTCATATATAAATATTGCACACATATACAAATACCATGTACCTTTATATTTACAGTGTAAAGATCTTGACTTGTAGTCAAATTTCTTTCTCTTAAATATGTGGAACACATACCATTTTTCTCTATTTTTGTAATGGTTTTGCCCTGTCTAAATACACAGTTACAGAGGCACACCATTTTGGCAGCTGGGCTCAGCCATACCCTGTGCCGGATCTGTTTGAGCTGGCTGGAAACTTGAGTTAGCATGGGGCAGTCCCAGCCTGTGCCCACAGCGGCCCTGCCATACCCTTGCCCTATATCCCCATGTCCAAAATCTTCATGTGGACACATAATAAGAAGTTACGTAATAAAATACAGTTACTTAAGTATACAATTGTACATACAGAGACACAGAGTGTACCAAAACACAATTTTAATCTTCTCATCAACAAGTAACAAACAATCCAACAAACAAAGAAAACTAGAAATAACACCTGATGGAGCATTATACACCTAGGTGCCAAAAACTAATTTAGTAGCACTATTCAATAAATTTAGCCTTGTTAAATAAGTTTAGCTTAGTTTTCAACAGGAATCCCAACTCTGTTACTCAAAAAGAAGAAAAATAAGCATTTCAAGGAAAGGTTGTAAGGTGTGTTTACATGCAAGACGTGTTTGGAGAACATGCAAACTTCAAAATTTCTTTTTGTTCTAACAAATTATGGGAGTTACCCAGATTTACAAGTGAAATTTGCATGTACACTTACCATAATAGTAATGCCAAGAAAATCTGTACATGCATTTAATTCTGCATTGTACAAGTTATCAGACTTAAAAATATTGTACAGACAATGTAAGGAATTAGATGACAATAATTTGGCGTTTAAGGGGATGCCCAGCCCACGACATATTCATGCATACTTTTCTAAGCAAGAGTTCTCCCTCTTCAAAACTTCTTTTATTTCAACCTTACAAGAGACAATACACCAGTAATTTAGGGTAATAAATCCAGATTCATGTTGAATTTATGCTTCTGACAGTCCAGTAGTCTGGAAGGAAGCATAAGTATTTTATATAGCCATGGCAGAAATCATTGCTTAGCATGACCACTTCCATTAATTTCTTACAAGGTATTAAAATGCCAGTGTAGACTACAATATTGCCATAATTGTAGCTGTCACCTACCCCAAAGAAAAAAATATTCTGAGTAATATGTATATATTAGCTGGAATAAAATCTTGGGACTTCTCCATGCGTCAGGTCTCATTCACTTTAGTAATGCAGTGTCAGTACGCTGCCAATATTCAGAAAAAAATTGTCACAGATGGTGTGTTTAAAATAGAACTGGCAAATTCTACTGTTTCACCTGAGATGCATTCTAGTGGTGCAGTACTTCATTGTAAAGTTGAAAATAACATTCTAGGCCAGGCTAAGTTAGTTTAAGTTAATTTAACTTCTCAGCTTAGCAGTCTCTTATAGGCTGCTGAGGACCTCACTGTGAAGTAGTAAGTTCAACATCTTCACCTGTTTGCTTTTGTGCAGTAATGCAAAGAGTAAAAACTAGTGTCAACTAATAAATTTGTAGTTCCCAGTATATTCTGGTTCTATCTATCAAAGATATGGAAGTGAACCTTAAAAGTCATTTAAAGAAAAAAGGCGTAAAAATCTCATTGGCAATAGTATGAGGTCAAAATTTGCTGTGTATCCCTTAAAATAAAATATCTCAACAACATAAAACATAATAGAATTACAAAGGAAAAGTGTTCTGACTTGTCATATGTTAATATGCCTAGTTATTTCATCAGTGAAAACTGAAGAAAAACAGTCTGTCATGTACCTTCTCAGGTAACAGATTAGCTTTTTGTATTTTAAGTCTAAAGAAACCAAATTTATGTTATTTCAAACTTCAAACTGAAGTTATGGCAGCTGCGTGTAGACAAATTTAAAATTGTAGTTTTGTTTCACTGGGCAAACTGGTTCTCTAGGTACAGTATAAATTTCTGCAAGCTGTTCCTCTAGTATATCTCCATTAGCAAGGGGCTACACTTGAGAAGCTATTTTAATCATAGCCACTGAAAGCTTGTTTTTTTTTATTTTATCTGAACCTGTCATTGAACATCATCAGATGATGTACCGGTAGTGTAGATAGGCCTCTGTCATAGTCTAAGACTTGGCAATGAAAGAGTAATGAATTTTCAAGCACAACCTTATGCTTATTTAATTCAGTATTAGGATGATAAAGCATTTCTATCTTAACATCAATTCCCTTACTATAAATATGATGAAATATTACTGATATATGAAAATAAATAAGAACCTAGCCACTAGAGTTATAGACAATATTAAGTATAAACTTGGGCACTTACAGATTTTCTCTGCACGATAGTAACATAGCAAGGAGGTAAACCATTACTTCAGGTCATTTAAAATATCCTGCAGAAGAAATGTATTATTAATAGTTGGGCAAACTCAGTAAGGCATGTTGCAGCATCTCCTGATTTACATATGTAAAAATATTTTAAAATTAAAAAGGCAGAGGAGCAACTGTCTTTTCTTTACATGCCACAGATGAACTTGTTTTCTCTTTCCATGGATGACTTCCTTCCCTTGGCTATTGTGGCAATGTGATAGCTTAGCAGCATTACTCTTGGCAGTTACTGACAAAAGCAGCTGTGCTAGCTAGTTGCCGAATTTCCAATACATCAGCCATAAGTCTCTTCAATAATTCGTTCTTTGTTGTATTACACATTATTCTATTTCCTATTCTCTTATATCATGCACCTCTCCTTCAATTTTAAATCCTCATCCACACACTATACATGCACTGATATTCTTACCATTAGCAGCATCACATTTTACAGTCGTTTGAAACTTCTTTACATGTTGCATTTTGTCATTTCTCTGTATGAAGAACGTTTTCATACAACAGTACAGTTGATTTCTACAATATTCTTATTAGTCAGTTAGCTAGATCCTTACACAAGTTCCTATTAACTTAGTTGCATAGCTACAATGATTACAGCTCACCATTTTCAATCTTGCATAACATTTCTTTAGTTTAGAGAATAGATCTGATTTGCTTTTCAAAAAAGGTTTTTAGTGAACATTTCCCCCTTAAAGCAAGTAAATAAATAATGCTATGTTTCTCCTAAACACTCCTAAACACACCTGCTAAATACGGGAACATGTGTATTAAATAACTAGCTGAAAATATAGGAACATCATTTTGAATGCTATCTAAGGTGTTTTGATATGTTTTCATTCAGCTTCCATACAGGAGAGAAAATACTAAATTGTTCTTTTCATTCTGAACTCAAGAGAATTTTGAATATATTTAAAGTTTAGAGGTGGCCTTCAGATGTTCTAAATATCTGTGAATCTGTACTGTTGTCTCTCCAGCTGTTCATCAAGTAGTGTTTCTTTTTTCCTTCTAATGCATATTTCCCTTCCTGGTATCAAGACTATCCCTGTGGATCTGCTTCAAGTGGTGTCAGGGAGCACAGGGACTGTTCAAAAGTGCAGTCTAAACAGTGGAGAATTTACAATTATACAAGGTTTCCCCTTTCTCCAGTTTATATCTGATTTAACAATTATGCATGATATGCAGGTGAATTTACTTTTGTCTATTTGTCTCCAAGTGAAGCCAATACTTCAAACATTTTCCTCGCAGAAATTACTTTTCACCTTGAATTTGGGTTTAAGGGTAAGGTCAAAACTAAATTTAACTTTTACCTTTTCATTTAATCTTTTAGATACATATAGCTGACAGAATGTGCCATAGAAAATGATAATAATGACTGCAGCAGTATTTGCCCTCACTCATTCTTTGTAGTCCAACTGATAGTGACAGTTGGACAAAAAAAAAAACAAAACAAATTAAAAAGAATTCTGAGACATGTCCTTTATGTCATCTGTCATTCTCTGAGAGTCCCCTCTCTATTTTATTTGAGAAATTATGACAGTCCCCAATGACTGAAGAAAAGGAAACATCTGTAAGAGATTATTCTTTTTGCACCTTTGTCAAAACTGGACAAGTCCAGGCAAGTCCTGGTCAAAGTAGGAGACAATGTGCAATGGGACACCACTAGATCTCAGTGGTGACTATTCCTGCTTTATGTAATTCTTGCTCCTTTCTTATCTTTCCTATTCCTCGCCTTCCTTTCCCCATCACCCTAATTCATAACAGTCATCCCCATTTCCCTGACTGATTAGGATTTGTAATAAATTGGTTGGACCAACATTAGAACCATTGTTTCTTAATCTCACATTGTGTATACATATATCAAAGAACTTCCTCTAACGGATAATTGTAGCGAGACTACATCACACTCATTTTTAAAAAGGTAATAAGGCATATCCTGAGAAGAACTGATGAGTCAAGAATGTCAGTGCTCAGTAAGATCATGGAATAGATCTTCCTGAAATCTACGCCATCTATGTCACTTTTATTGTTTCACACGATGCCATACGATATGGAATAGCCTTTTGGCCAGTTTGGCTCAGCAGTCCTGTTCTTTCCCCTCCAGGTTGTTGTGTATCCCCTGAGACCATGCTAGCAGAGCAGTGTGAGACAATGAAAAATCCTTGAATTAGTGTAAGCACTGTTGAGCAACAGCTAAAATATCAGTGTCTTATCAAGATTGTTTTTCTCCTAGATAAAAATAAGGCCTCATACCAGCCACGGTGAAGAAAATTATCTCAGCCAAAATCAGAAACCAGGACAATATGGAAGAGTCAACATTTGTGCAGAATTAGCATTGCAGAAGCACATAATGTAATGTGTATTAATGCAGTGCATATTACATATGGGGATAAGAATAAGTCTGCTTGGAGCATACCAAAATGTCTCATTTTCTAACTTTCAAACACATAATTTTCCTGGTTAGAATTTAAAAATAAAAAAATAAAAAAATAAAAAAGTTACTTGACTTAAAATATTCAACTTCAATAACTTCGTTTTATTTCTATTTTAATCAGCATTCATAACAGGTACAGGATAGCAAATATATAAATAGAAAAACTCCATATTTTTCTCTTAAATTTGGAGACCATATATTATCCAAGACAAGAAGAAAGCTCTTAATCTGAAAATACAATATGTCCGTGACATAATTTGCTTTGTCAGAGGCAGTCCAAGATCATATAACACATTCTTCCCATTTCTAGGATTCCAGAAGCGGATGATTACATGTAATACCACCAGAGTAATCACTGTGTCAGTAAGTGTCACTGGACTGTTTCTTAGCTACCGTACATGACAGTAAACTTTTTCTAATTAATTTTAGATAACCATAATAAAAAGGGTTGCTATGTTAGTTCTTTTTAAAATAAACAAACTTCAGAATTTTGGATCTTAATTGGATCCAAAATCTTAAATTTATCATCTACCTAACAAAGACCTTGTGAATAGCTAAAATAACTTCACATTCAGCCCAAGGGCTGCTTTAAATGCTGAATCCAGTTACCAGCCATCACTCTTCACAGCTGAGAAAGAAACAACAAAACGAGCAAAGAACTCCATAGGTTGCAGTTATTTGTTTAGGTGTTGACACTTTCCAACATTAATGCAACACAATTACAATTTTAGTTTTAATTAATTTAGTTGTTGCCCTCAGTTGTACCTAAAATATCAAATATCACACATTTAAAAGCATCAAGTTTGCCAATATTACCAGATAAAGAAGATTGTAATTTGAATGAAAGATGTGAGATATAATACAATTATCCTTTCACTTTTGATTATGCTTTACAAATTCACATTTTAAAAAATCTACCTACAAAACAACTAAACAAAATCATCCATTTATAATGAAATCCTTCACTTCTTAGTTTCCCCTTCTGACTTGAGTTCAGAGTTAAGTGTAACTGAGAGTAGAACGTGACCTCAGCTCTAGCTATTATCTCTTGTAATCTATTTCAGGAAATCTTCATTTCTGCTGGGTATAGAAGGCATTGTTAGGTAAAAAAAAAAAAAAAAAAAAAAAAAAAATCAATTGACAAAAAGCATAGTGCTAAAATAATGAGTACTGCAATGCTCAACCTCTTCTGGCCTCCTTGACACAAAAATAAAATATGTTTTTGGAAGAAATGCTAATGGCATTTCTTTTTTTTTTCATTCGTCTTTGTCTTTAAGCTCAGACTCTCACATATTTCCAGGAGATATTTGCCCATCTTGGAAGTCTCAGCCTCCAACTTCCTCCTGAAAATCATTATTTTACATTTTTTGTCAATAAATTAAGGTTACATTTAATTTGAGTATTCAATGGAATCAATTGCCACCAAACTGACATCATCCCTCTGCAACTCAGAACAAAAGCAAAAACATTTAGCATGGTATGGTAAATTTATGTTTCAGTGAATTGCTTGGACTGGACAATGAGCTGTTTAGCTCTTCTCTATAAATTGTCAACAGAATGAACATGATGTTCTCAGGTACAGAACATTGCTAGTTTGGCTGGGAATGCTTCAGACTTGTAACTAGAACATTTTTGCTGGAAATAAAACTGAAAGCCATGTCTTTCCATATGTGTCCTAAAGTGTAGTAGAAAATATGACACTAATAACTTCTGTGGCCTCATTTTGACAGAATTAATGGAAACAGTATTTACGAGGTACTAGGTACTGAACTAGGTACTGAATTGTTGACTGTATTTGAGGTATTGTTAAGAGATGAAGTTGCTTACATATACAAGAGGAAGGTGGTGATGCACTGAGGCAGATTGTCCAGAGAAGTTGCAGCTGTCTGTAAGAGATTATTCTTTTACATCATTGTCTCAAAGCTTGCTGGGGAAACAGATGAACAAGTCTGAGCAAGTCCTGGGCAACGGTTGAGAAATCCTTTGTCTGGAGAACATCGATGGACAAGTCGTGGGCAAGGGTTGTGAAATCTTTTGTCTGAGGGACACAAAAAGAGAGGGATAAGCTGCAGCATAATGGCCGTGAAGCGGTCTTTTTTGTGGGCTGATCTCAAGGAAGATGGCCATCTCAGGAGGTGCTGCACGAGTCCGACCCAAGCGCCTGGGAATGCCATGATGGCAGAAGAAGAAGGATAAAATGGGGACCTACGACCATGAGGTGAGGTTTTCTGGCAACAGATTCCTCATGAAGAAGAAGAGTTTCTGACATGAGAAGCCTCACCTCACGACTTGCCTCTCTCCCTCCTGGACTGGCTCTGTGCTCTACCAGCATGCTCAAGAAGAACAAAGGTGTCTGCCATCAGATTCTTCACTATGGAATTCCTGCATGCTGGTGGACTCTCCTGCTTCCTCCTGGATTCGCTCTGTGTCATGGTTTTATGATTTTTCGTTATCACTATTCCACATCATAACATCATGTGGTACACTGGGAGTTTAACTGTTAATGCTCAAGTTCCGGGTAACTGTCCAGAAGAGAAGAGCTACATTCCCCAGGGGACTTTGCTGTCACAGAGAGGAGATATAACTTCTGGCAGGGTCACCTGATGCACTCTTCTTCTCCTACTCTTCTTTGTCGGCTCTTCTCCTGTCTCCCTGCTGCTCAACTGCACTGCACATCTCACCTCAGCATTATGGTGAGGCCTATCCACCTTTCGGACATTCTCTCTCTCATTATATTTGATTTATTAGCTTCAATTCTAATTATATTGTATGATGGTGTGTTATCTTGCATTCCGATACTATATTTAGTAAATTACTTTGTTTCTCCTCAGATCATTGCCACTGTTTTAAATTATTTTGGGGTCCCCTGTTCCCTTTTTCTGGAGGTGCGAATTCTGTGAAATCCCTCTGCCCCGCTGGTCACGGAACTGGGCCAAACCAGCCTGTAAATCATTGACACTCTGCGACTTCTTCCTGCTACCTGCTTGCTGCCCAAGGCTGGCCACTGCTGCTGCTCCCCCCCCTGCTGCTTTTGCGTCAGACCTTTGAAACGGCATTTAAGGAGACCACTGCTGGATCCTGCTGGTGACTATCCCTGCTTTACGCGCTTCTTTCCTATCTTTTCTATCACCCTCCTTCCCTTCCCCGTCTCCCTGATTAGGATTTGTAATAAACTGGTTGGACCAACATTTGAACCATTGTTTCTTAATCTCATGCCGGATATGTTATATTAAAAGAACCTCATCTCCCTGCTATAAATTGGAGCAAGACATTGTCCCATCCCAGGAGACACTGAATTACAAGCTGGGGGGTGTTCGGGGCAGCCTGAAGGAGTGGGTGGCGTCTCTCTTTACAACAGGGGCTTGGAAACTAGATGATAATTAAGGTCCCTTCCAACTAAGCCATTTTGTGATTCTATGGCTCTATGGTTCTATTATATTGATTTTTTACAGAAAATGCTGTAGTTTTCTTAATTGCTTATCAGCTTACTGCGTGTACAAACAAGCTGATAAAAAAATAATTAAAAAATAAAAGGATAAAAGAGATCAAAGCCCTGCAGGAGTAGACAGGACTGGAGCTGCAGCCTTTGCAGAGGAGCCCACAGTGGGGCAGAAGGTCTTGGGGAGATGCTATCCCTGGGGTACATGTGCTGATGCAGCTTGTCCTGAAGGATGGGCCCTGTGGTACAGATCCATGTTTGAGTAGTTCTTGAATTGCAATGTGTGGGAAGTCCATATAAGACCAGCACATGAAGGACATAATTTCATGGGAGTGACCCCACACTGGAGCAGGGGACAAGAATGACTATCAAGGAGCTTCAGAGAAAAATTGCCTGTTCCCCTGTGCTACTTGGAAAGAGATAGAAGAGGGTGGATAGGGAAAAGGAGGCTTAGTTTGCTTTATTTTCTTACTGTTTTGGTAATAAGTTCACAATAAAAAATAAATTATATTAATCTCCACAGCTGAGTATGTTTTGCCTGTGATATTAATTAACATCCTTATCTGAACCCCTGAGACCTTTTTCATCATATTTTCTCCATCTCTTCAAAGGAAGAGAGTGAGTAAGTGACCAGTTGCCCTGGAGTTGATCTGCTCATCAGGGTGAAACAGCCACAGTTAAAAGGTTTGGTTACAAATTTGCCCTTGAATTTTCTTTGAATTAAAATCTGTTTGGATGTATAATTTTATGCTCTTTATCTTAAGGTAATGAACATCACTCCCACCTGGATTAATACTCTTGGCAGAAACTTCATCTTTTAGGTGGCTGAAATGACAGGTGACCTCTTCTATAATGCTCTGCTGCCTTTCTATTCCCTGTCTGTACTGAGCATTCTTTCTTCCCTAGAAAGATTATTTAAGCCTAACTTGTTATGCGTTGTCTTTTTCAAACCTGTGGTTCGGTAACTCATTTCAGCACCAAAACCACAACATTCCAAATTTATTAAAATGCACAATGTTTATTCTTGGACAGATAATACATAATTTATGGGGCAGCCTGTGGGATGCAGATGGCTGTATGTGTTCACTTTCTACAGCAAGTCAGGGCTGTAATATGTGCAAATAACACACAGCAAGTCAGTGACCTGAGGTACCACATTTAGTCTGAGAGCTCGTTCCTCCCTGTTAGACACTTTGAAAGCTTGTGATCATTTAAATTTTTTTTCTGTGCAAGAGACAGGTAGGGATGTAAAAATACATGTTAGATTGGCTTCATTTTCAGCATGATGTGAACAGGGGCTGTGAAAAGGAACGGAACATGCACATACATAGCAATCAAAATAATATACATTTTTTAAAAGATCATTTTTATGTATTCATTTTTCACAATGGAGATAAGTGGATTAGGGAAACCGATATTTCTCAAGCTAGTGACCAAGTCAAGTTTCACTTCTTTGTTTCATTCCAGAATAATTTAGAAATTCTATCAAGGTATATAAGGGCAATACATGAAACTGCCTTCTCTATTTGATAATCTGTATTGATATAAAATGATGGAATAAGACTATAGTACATTAATTTCCACTGAATTTCTATTCTAAACCTCCCTCTTTTTTCCAAAGAAAGCTGTATATATATAAGCCGGACTAATTTGCAGTTTAGACCATAAGGAAAACTGATCTCAATCCACAGTTCCTGAAAAAAAAAAAAATTTAGTTTTCTGTTTTCACATCAGTAGCTGGAAACTTGCATCACTCATGGTGAAAATCCTGATTTAACGTAAATCACCACTTGATATCAATTTCAGGTTTTTTTAACCTTTAGTAGAAAGTTAATTGCCAAAAGCACCAAAATCTTCCAGTATAGTCTAGACTGCTATGCATGTGTTATATTGCAGAGCTCTTGACCATTTTTTTTCTTCTCTTTCTTTTTTTTTCTTCTTCTTTTTTTTTTTTTTAATTCTTTTGAAGATAATCTGTAGATCATCATGTGTGGAAAAGTGACTCGGTCAAGAGTAACATTCATATATTTGTTCAATATCACTGTTTTCACTTGTTCCTCACATGTGTGTTTTCTGTAGTTGTTTTGTGGATTATTTTCTATGTTATGCTATCAAAGGCTCACAGAACTGCAGAGCAGTGTAGCTGTTGCACATGCTACACTGTGGAGTGTCACTGAGAGGAGTTGTATGATATCAGAAATAATGTTTTCCGTAAGGAAGTCACTGCAGTTCAAAACTTTCCTTCCCAAATGGAAACAAATTCCAAACTCAAACAGGTTAATTTTGTTTGTCTGTTAGTTGTTCCTAATTGGTTTGATTATTCATTTTTAATTTCCAAAAGCATTCACTATCATCATATTTTCTGATTTTTATATATGAACAATATCAGAATTCATCTTTTTCCTTCATACACAAAAATCATTTTGCAGAGGCCACAGATATCACTTCAGTGAGATTTTTGTTGCATGTGTTAGTCTGACTCTGTTGCCCTGAGGAAATGTGAATCTCTATCAATCAGTAAATTTAGTTTCTGGTCTTCTTTTCCTACCTATCTCGTCTTGCAAGAAGCATGTTGTGCATGCAATGAAGCATTTATATCTGATCTGGGAGACTGAAAGACAAACTTAGCCCATCATGAAAAATTTAAAGCTTATTTTACTCTACATATATTTGAATAAAATATCCTGCATTATTCCTCCAAATAAATAAATAAATGAATAAATAAATAAATAAAAGAAAAGTACTTATTCTGGGAGCTAATGTTGCATTCTTGTCAAAGGCCACTTACCATCCCTAAGTATTATAACTACCCTGATATAAAAACCAAATAGCTATGAGATAAATTATGTAATTCTACCTATTGAAAGTAGTTGCACAACCTCTGTTGAAACTTTCAACAATGCTGATTTTTCTGAATAAATCAACCTGATAAATTGCAAAAACAATTCTTATATTTTCAAAGAGTTCTTAAAAGCTCCATATAAAAGTAACCCCATAGCGTTATATATATGGAATGTAAATATAAATAGATGTCTGGAATGCAAGAATATCTAATTAGAGGGGAATACCTGTCTTAAAACTGCAGCATAAAAATTAAAATTGGGAGACAAAAAGAGTGATTTATTAGGAATGCAGGCACACAAGAAATAAGGAGCAAGTGTAACCTAGATGCTAACAAAAACAGCAACTCGGAGGTTCAACTAGCAATTTGAAACTGCTCAGAAACAGGCAGCAGGTAAACAACAGTATCATGAGAAAATGTGTTATGAAATCAATTTGATTATTTTAGTTCTGTTTGCAAGCTGCATTTGTATCTCTGCAGTAATGCAATATAATGAGATAGCTGTTAAACAAAGGCAGCAAGCGTGTATTGACTTCTGTGTTAGATACCAAGAAGTAAATTTCTCTCCAGAAAAAATATAAATGAGAAGTAATAGAAGAGAGGTCTACCAAAATTGCTAGTGTCATGAGAAGGTAGAGGTTATTGATTCTCCTTTCAGAGTAGAGAGTGGATGCAAGAAGCAGGAAACATATTGAGAACACCTTTACCAAAGAAGGTGCCAAATCAGGCTTCTTGATCTGTGGACCTCCATGTTACAAGATGCTGCAGAATTAGCTGGAATTCCTGTGTTAAAAAGTAATGTTGTAAACAAGGCAATTAATTAACTTGGGGTTTAACTTGTTTCTGCTTTTTTGTTTTTTGTTTTTTGCTTTTTGTTTTTTTCTTTTTAATTAAAACTCTACTTAAATCATACATATTGCTAGAGAAATAATTTATTTCTAGTCAAATGCATTTAAGCATCAAGAGAACCTCACCTGTGAAATTTTAGTTAAACAGTTATGTATTCCCACTATAAAGGACAAGGAAAATGCACAGTTAAAACCATGAGAAACAAAAAAGTGAATTCTAGGAATTCTGATACAGTGTTTCATTATATACTTTCAGAAAGAGCTTAAATCATGACTGAATTATTTTGATGTGCTTAGCTTTTTTCACTTCTTAATCTGTGTAAATATTATTTGTAGATCTCTGCAAACAAAGAATGGGGTACAAAACCCTCTGACTGAGGAATAATTAACTGCCTTTTTATTGGTTAATGCTCTTCTGAGTGGAAAAAGAAATTGGAAAAAAAAAACCTGTCGATCAGTGCAAAGACGTACACTAGTATAATATGTAAGAAATCAGAATCCATCCTGTTTTGCTTATTAAAGAGAAAACACTGTATTTCTTCATTCCCAGAATGAAGACACTGCATTTTGAATCCTAAAATAATTCAACCTCCGGGGGGGGGGGGGGGGGGGGTACAATGTAACTATCTATTAATATGTAGTAGTGTTGCTAAATAAGCATTTCTTAAGAAAGAAACATTAATAAAAATGTATATCATTAATTATGTTGAGTCTCTTATCAGGACATCAAACAAATAAATGATTGGAATAAACATTCATCTTCCAAAACAGCCAAATTTTTCCTGCTCTAGAACTGTGTTGTTGACAAGAGTAATAAATCACTTTAGATGGTAGACAGAACTCATGCTACATACTACACAGTGCAATCTGGAGGTAATGTTTTTCACCTAGCAGAATTGGCAAGAATGGGTTACAAGATTTAATGTAAACCTCTTGGAAATATGAGGAGAAAATTACTGAAGATTCTGAGATATTCAGTGATGTAGCATATGTTTTTCACATCATTTACAACCCGTCTCTGATGGTATCTTGGGAATGACAAATGCATTTAATTGTCAAAGGTATAAATTTCAGAACTGTTCTCCTTCTTGTAGAGGAAAATCCATACCCTGGGACACATTGTGGGAGGAAAATACTGATGATGAAGTGCACAAGTTCACTATATTCGTAGTCAGTCAGTGTTCAAGTACATTTCATAATGGAAAGCACATTTATTTCATCTGTGAAATTGAACTCATCTCAGGATACCAGGCTGCAGGATATCCTGTCCACCATTAATTCCATCTGGAAGAGACAAAATTGTAAATATGATTTCTATTGGCACTGGAAAGCTTAGGTTTAGGACATAACCGTGGTCCAAGCACCTTTTTAGTTCAGAAAAAGTCTAATTCTCCCTTCATACAAACCAGAATTATAGCATACGTTGTAATAATAAACTCTTTTAAGAGGCACTCTTCAGATGTAATTTTACCTTGTGATGTGAAGCTGCATGCTCTTTGGAAAAATTACTGAGATGGAGGGAATTAAAGGGCAAAATGTCTGTTCTCGCTGCCATTAAAATAGTAGGTCTGTGGTAAAAAGCAATGCTTTTTGTCAAGTTAGATTTAGAGAACACAAATAAGTCCCAAACATTCTGATGTTTATTGAAAATTTTACTCAAACATTACCTTATAAGATACGCATTTGTCTGTCTCCCCACTGTGTTCAAGAGAATTACAGACTTGTCTCCTACTATCTGCAAGTATCTTTACTATAAGATTGAGATTTAAGATCCTATATTTCAAATCGAGATATGGGTATTTTGTAGGCATTACTACACATTCAATGCTCAAATTATTAATTTTTACTTCTACACAAAATATATCCACTATATCTGTGAGTGTATATCTCTCTTAGGCCTTCATTCATCTAACATACATCATTGAGAAAGACATAATGCAGAAATGTTATTGTTTTCAAAAGCTGACTATGCTTTTTGCCCTTTACAGTAGAGATTTTGATACTGTGTTAGGTATATTGACACCAGATGACTGTAGCATAAATTAGGGTGTGGGTAGACAACTTTTAAAAGACTATCTTTATGAATGAAGACATATTATAACCATATTATAAAAGGCTGAATCAACTTCCCTGAAGGCTGATGTGAATCTTTCTATCAGCTTCCTCAAGAACTGAGTTACATCTTCAGTAAGTATAGATCTTACCCATGAGGGCAGATTTCCCAGAAAATAAAATAAAGAAAAAAGATAACTAATGTGGGAGAATTTCAGGATCAAGTTCAGTAAACCAGATAATCAGTAATCTAGTTAACTAGTTCACACTGCTATCTAAATGTAACAATCTGGAAAAATAAATTGTGTTGAGACAATGCTATTGTGAGCTGATGTTAAATTAATCTTGTTTAAATTTTCTATAGAATGTTGTTACATGAGAAAGAAATAGAAGTTTAGCAGAAAATAAGCTCCCTTGGAATCCAGCCTGTCCTCAGATACAAGAGGGGTAGGGAGCAGCTAATCTTATATTGAGAGGGAATAAGTGTGTCCTGGTATTATAGAAGGTCTTACATGTCTGATTGTAAAGTTACTTGATACAGGAGGATAAGTTTGTTACCTGTTTTTCACAGAAATCAACTGATTGTAGTATAAGTGTGCAATTCTGGTGGGAATTGCTAAATGGATTAAAAAGAACAATAAGAAGTTTTCTTCGAGTGTTTTTATTAAAAGAAAGAGAATTCACATAACTTAATACAATTACTTAAACTACTCAACACACTGTGCAGTGAACAAGGGAATGTATCAAGAGATACAATTCTGAATACATTAATTCACAGTTTTTTCCTTTAATTAGGTTCTGAGTAAATTTAGAGATTATTATGAAAAGCCTTTTTCATTACAGCTCTAGATGCAGAGGTCAAATAAAAATCTGAAAAATTACCTAGCTGTTTTAATAACAAAAAAATTATGTTCTTAAAATAGTGGCTTATCAGCTGGTTAACCCCAAAGTATTTCACATGTATACATTTTCCAGGGAAAGTTTATGCATCCCAATTTTCTGAATAATCATTAATTTTTACAGGATACTGTTGAGAAAGAGAAGCATGTATCAGTGAAGAAAGTGTTTTACAATACATTTCGTACAAAAGACATCCTTCAGTTTTCCTACCTGTAAGCAAAAGTGACCTCAGGCATTTTAAAATCTACAAATTTACTTTAATAAACAAATAACATGCACTTCACCTTTACAACAATAATAAAATAAAATGCAATTTATCAAGAAAATAGGGCCTTTGGAAAACTGGGGAGGGACTTTTTATAAGGGAAGTAATGGCTGGATGAAGGGAAATGGCTTTAAACTGGAAGAGAGTAGATCTAGACTAGATATGAGGAAGAAAGTCTTTACTGTGAGGTTAGAGAGAGACTGGAACTGGTTGCTCAGAGAGGTTGTGGATGCCCCCCTGCCTGGAAGCATTCACAGCTAGGCTGGAGGGGCTTGGAGCAACCTGGCCTAGAGGAAGGTGTCTCTGCTGTAGCAGAGAGGTTGGGACTAGGTGATCTTACAGGTCCCTTCTAACCCAAATGATTCTATGATTCTATGTTCAATTAAGAAAAAAAAAATCCACCCCATTCTAAAGATTTGTTCAGCAAATGAGATAAAGACCTACAAATGACTTTGCAGAAGCCTAATTAATCAGTACAGGAGAATTCTCATGTATGAAATGAAATATATCTTTTCTTATGTAACTCAAACAATAGCACCATAACATCTATATAGTAAAATATTTGATACGATTCATATAATGAAATTAACAATATATGGATGATTAAATGTTTGCAGTCTACCTTAGGCAGCAAATGCACTAAAAAAAGTTTAATCAAGAACAGCCAACAGATAACATGCACCTGTTCTTTTTTTTTTTTTTTTTTTTTATCTCTTCAATATCTGGGTAATGTACTCCAGTTTCAGCAAGATAATTCTTTTTCTTCTCACTAGTTTCTTGCCCTGCAGCCCAAGATTCCTTTACAGTCACTAATTTCTGATAATGTAGTAATTAAGATATCCAGCATAATAAGCTATAATAATTAGCTAGTTTTGAACACAGAAAGAACTACTTTGATATTCTTGTGTGGAGTTCCTACAAAAAAAAAATATATGGATGAAATCGTTATCCAAAAAAAAGCTTTAAGTTTTGAAAATTGAAATAATCTCTAATTGCATTTAAAAAAATCAGTCAGTCCAATGACACTTATTGACAGCCTATTGACTGAGCCCTATCCCAGTGCAGCCCATATATATTTCATTTGGAGAATTTAAAGTGTAGAAGAAATAACAATGTTAATGCATTTAAGGCATATGTACATTTGTGTGTGTTCATTTCCTGAATTTCCTTGAATTTAAAAACTTCCTGCATATCTCCGTAAAAGACAAAAATGTGAGACAGCACAGTATATTAGACAAATATCAAATAAAATATTCCACTCCAAATAGCTAATTGGCAGTTGGACTAAATGATCTTTGAAGGTCTCTTACAACAATTCTTAGAATTATTCCTTTCCATTCCATTCTATTCTACCCTAATTCCTGACTGCCATATTTCTAGTTACAAATAGACTGCAATACCTACTGTTTTAGGTGATGTTTTCACCTAGTGAGTGACATGCCCTAGAAGCCAAAGCACGTAGATCTTTAATAACAGGAAAAGACAGAAAGTTTAAAGCATCTGATAGTATCAATGGAGAGATACAACTCCAACTTCCTACATTTTTGTTTACTGCCTCTCCACTGATTAGTTCATGATGCAGAAAGATATTCTGTACAGTATTCATCTATTTTAAATACAGATACAAGATTTGGAAGAAGTGTCACTTCCTCTGCACGCAAGACATATCAAGTACTAAGTATTCTGTGTTTCTCTCTTACTGTATGGTACTGTTTCACAGATCAGAGAAGTTCTATCTGAATAATCTGCATTAGTACATTCAAACATCAACCACTTAGTAATTCTATGAATGCAGAAAATCATGCATAAATTAATAACAAAATATATGACAGTTTTAAAATGATACTGTTGCATGAAAAATCAAGACAGTTTACGAAATGACTTCAATACTGCTATACTTTCATTTTACATGGTTAGTAGTCATACATTTTTTTTCTTTTTCCAGAAGCAAGTGACAGACCCCACAGTGGGCCTGTTCAGGAAGACATTTAAGAACATGCTTAATTTAAACCTGTGCTTTAGTCTCTTCGCTCTAGGTAAGTTGGACTTAATGATCCTTATGGGTTGCATCCTACTTGGGATATTCTATGATTCTATGATTCTATGATTCTGTGATTCTACGAAAGGCTGTTTTAAGTTATTCAAAATAAATATAATAAAGTAAACAATTTTGAACTTTCAGCACACTGCCTGTTTTACATGTGGAGAATCACATAGTTTGAAATTCTTAGGTGCTTTAAACTTTTTTTCCTTTAAAAATATATTACCTACCAAAAGCCCCAAGCAAAAAGAATGATCTAATTTTCAAGTTTGGACAGTGTATGAACATTTACTCCATATTCCTGATGCCAAGACTTTTCAGCTTTTTACTATATGCAAGGCTACATGCGTTGTAAGTGGGAGACACCACAATGTAGCAGAGGCATAGAAAGATGTTGAACAGCTTCTCCTTGCACTCCTTCCTCAGATGTGAAAGGTATGTAGATTACTTCAGAAACTGTCAACTAGCTTTCTACATGTTTCAAGAATGATTTACAGTCATCTTAGAGACTAGAGATGAATGAGACAAGATGGAGATAAGGTTTGGCATATAACTGTTCTCTGTCAACTTTCTTTGCTGCTGCTACATTGTGATGTCTCTAACAGAGAACGTGTAGCTTTGCAGATAAACAAAAGCAATATTTCACTAGTGAACTACCCAAAAATCTCTGCCATAGTAAACCTTTTCCAACCATAACATGTTGTCTTTATTGTGTTCTTGAATTTTTTTAATATATATGTAAATATGGACATATACGGTCCCATGTCTGTATATTTGATTCATACTCTCCAAGCAGGGACAATTCAATATTGCTTCTATTCTATCCCAATGTTAATAATCCAGATTACTTTATTTTCGGGAAAAGCAAACGGCTGTAGTAGAACCTTAGGGCCACATTATCTATCTACATGAATCACTGGTCTTCAGGATAAGTACCTGCCTTACTGATCACATACTACACTTTTCTAAGCAAAGTACTTTAAAGCAGAGCCAAGTAACAGTGATTTTACAACATGATCTAGAAATAAAACATGCTTCTCACCATCACTGGCTTTTAAATATTCATCGTATTCACAATGAAACTAATTACAACAAATATATATCTTCTTCTGAAATTTCCTATGCAAAGGTATTTCAAGTGTATCTTGATTCCAGACTCATCATTATCCACTGACTCATTATTATCCAAAAAGTTTGCCAACTGTAGACCACTCTGATAGATGTCAAATGAATGTGTACGCAGGTTGTTCTAAAGTAATGCTTCCTATTTCTTCTCATGGAAACTATGGCAGATACAAAGAACGCAGTAATACTATTTGATAGAACAAATTCTCATCTACAAAACAATATTTTTCAATGTTGTCACCACCATTAGCTCTGCATTTTCATCAGCATTGATCAAGAGCCTACATGCTGCGCTCATAAAAAGCTGCATGGCCATCCACAATGTGGATTGTTTTTCTCACTGCTTGAACACACCACCCATCACCTCACACTTTGGTCTCCAGAAACATGCAGCAAGCATCAATGAATGTCAGCAGGTGTTATTTTCTGCACTATGAGAAAGTCACTTCCACCTCTTTGCTTCATACATACTTCCATATCAGATGCCATTCTTTCAGACTACTCCTCTGCTGCCATCTGCCACATAACAACAAAATGGAATGGAATATTGGTGGGAAGGCTCAACCTCTACTGCCATACCATTAAAATCCACCTCTAGTCTTGAGGGCCAACATAATAAAATTGAAGGCATTATTTTCAGAGCAGCCCTCTCATATTTTCTAAACAAGTATCAAACTTCTTTTTCCAAATCTGCTTTTTTGTATGTTTGTTTTTCATTTATTGGGGGTGGGGGGAGAATGGTTTTCATCTCTGAAAAAACTACTGTAAAAGAGAAAAAGACAAGCATTTTTATCTGCAGCAGGACAAATTATTAAATTTTATTAAAAGCAACAGCAATGACATCAAAACTTACAGGAAATCCAACTTTCTTCTTGGTAGGTTTGGGTTTTTTTTCTGATTACATGATAATGTGTTTATCTACACACAAATTGGTGTCCTGGTTTCACCCAAGATAGATTTGATTTTCTTTATAGCGTCTGGTATGATGCTGTACAGAACCAAGGACATTTCCATTTCTCATCTTCTTTTACTTCTTTTGCTTCCTGCTGGTGAGGGGGCAAGAAGGGACACAAGAACCTAGTAGAAGGCAGAACCAGCACAGCTGAACTGAACTGGTGAAAGGGATATTCCGTACCATATGACATTATGCAAAAATATATATATCTTTCCAATTTGGAGAGAAGGATGTTAAGGGGTACCATATCAAAGGGCTTAAGGAAGTTTGGATAGATGATATCAGTGGCTTTTCCCCTGTACACTTACACCATAATAAAAGGCCACGAGGTTGTTCAAACAGGATTTGCCCTTGCTGAAGTCACGTTGGTTTTCCCGTATCACATCCCTATCTTCTTTAGCATTAATTGCAGGAGGATCTGCTCCATGGTCTTTCCTAGCACAGAGCTGAGATTGATTTAGGAGGTTTACATCACTGGCTGAGGCATTCCCTCAGTCCTTCAAATGCCAATATCATCCTCATTTTCAAGTTTTCCAGAAGAAAAAAAAAAAAAGGTTTAAATTGCAGCTTCTCTTTGCGATTAAAACTCCATGCAGTTTAGATGTAAGAAAAGGGAATTATTAACATGACAGTGAAAAGAGAACTTTTTATATCGTTTAATTCAGGCATATTTCCTTTATACCCCATTAATCTGCCTTCTGTATGTGTTACATGAAAATCTCGTAGGTAAGTCAAGAATGAAACCAATACAAAAATGAAAAATTATGTCTATGTCACTTTACCTTGTAATAGAACCAACTTGAGTCTATTCTGCAGTTAATAATTGTCTGCAGATTTTTTAAAAGTTGCTGAGATCTTGAGTACGCAAAATGAACTTTTCACTTCACAACAATCAGTATTTCAACTGAACTGAAAAAATTCCTTTCGAAGAAATCCGCTGTGACCAATTACTTTGGTTCAGTTAAAACTTAAACCTAATATGTACTTGTTTCTTGATAGTACAAAGAATAAGGAGATAGCATCTCTAAATAAAAAGGAACATGTAGGAGATAGGAATTACAGAGATGTTAAATGAATCTACTCAAAGAAGCAAATCCTCCTAGGAATACAAAATTATTGTGATATAATGAATTGAATTATGAGAGTAACCTAAAATTTTATGAGAAAAACAAAATCCTTTAAGTCAACTTTCTAAGCAAAATTTTAAAGACAGCATATCGTAAACAGATGATGTAAAATGTGAGAAATTAAAAAAACGCAGACTTTGCCAAACGAGTGTAACCAACATAAATGAGAAAATGTTATGCTCATATATCATAATTCCCATTGATATTTCCCATATATTTATATATAACTAGGTTTGATAAAATTTGTTGCAGTTATAGATTCAGAAATGCATTATAGGAACTGAGACACACAAATTGGTAATGTATAAGGGCTGTTCCAAAATTAATGCCTCCTATTTTATTATGTTGGCCCATGATGTCAGTGGCAGAAGTTGGAGAGGTGGAACTTTCTCACAAATATTTTATTACATGCTGTTGCTGTGTGACAGATGGAGGCAGTGGAGCAGTTTGACAAAATGGCATCTGTCACAGAAGTGTGTATGAAGGAAAGGTGTGGAAGTGAATTCCTACATGTGAAAAAAATGGAACACATTGACGTCTGTCAATACTTATTGTTTCTGGAGAACAATCAGTGGATGTGAGCACAGTGAGATGGTGTGTGCTGCATTTCAGCAGTGCTGGGAGTGACATGGAAGACAAACTACATTCTGGATGGTCATGCAGATTTTTACAAGCATACTAATCACTGATGAAAATTGCATGGCTAATGGTGGTGGCTACATTGAAAAATAGCATTCTGTAGCTGAGAATTTGTTTTATCAAACAGTCTTATTATGCTCTTTGTATCTGTTGTAGTTTCCATGGAAATAAAATTATTACTTTCAGAGAGACTTACATATTTGTAAGAGCTTCTTCTTAGTAAAGTATGCAATAAGGATGTCATTGCTTCAGTAACCATAAAAACAGCAGATATAGGAGTCTGGAAGTCTTTGGCATGACATATAAACAAGTTGAGCTGGATTCTAATCTTCAGATATTTGCCAAAAGGCAGCAATAAAAACTTTCTCTCACATTCTCTGGAGCAGAAATGACGTAAGATTGTCTTTGCTTGTTAGTAAAAGATGTAAACTTTCAGAAGAGAAAAAGAAACTGTTAGAGCATCCTTAAACAATGGATTTCTTGTTATATTTAAGTATTACCAGTGATGTATCTGTATATATTTTGTATTTTGTGCAACTCATTTAAAATATTGGTGAAAACTGAGAAAATCTCTCTTGATAATCTCTTTGATAAATTAGTAGAACTGGGACATTTAACATTAATGTGGCTGTTTTCTGCACTATGGACACTTCTTCCCTGTGTGACTGAAGAAATCTTGAAATTCATAAAGCTTATTTAAATATTTTATAGTCATTTACATAGTGGTGTGGCTATAGCTTAGTGACAATATCTTAGCAACTCTGCAGCATACCAATATTTTATATAATTATTTGTTTTTGTCCTTAGTACACATTGGTATTGAATGATTTAAAACATCTGGAAACATCAACTTGTTATTAATAGCAACTGTATAGTACTTTTAAAAGTGTTGCCAAGTATTAGAAAGTCTGAGTCATAACTGCAACAAACCTTATGTGGCCTGTGATTGCAACTTTTAATTAATCTTGCTTCATTTTGCCAATATTATCTCTATATTATGGAGAGACAATATCTCTCCCAATATATTATTTTAATGACTTGTATGAATCATATTATGTAAATGTATTAGCAATAAAACTTGTAAAGAGCAATGAAATATTCTAATTGAGACAGTTTTCTTCATCTGACTTTCTCTTTTCAATCAGGTCCAAGGACAGTTTCATGGGCCTTTTAAATCACCCCTCTTGTTCCTGACTTGCTAGAAAAGTCATATTCTGTAATAAAAGTATTTGATCAAATTCTAATGTTATGTCCCAAATTTTTGTCTAGGATCTTAGAACTATCCTGCATTAACACCAGATCTCTCTGTATTTCAGCAGCTACATACTGTTATGTTCAAATACTTAACATAGATAATAACTTACACAGACACCAGAATTGTAAAAAGTTTAATAACTTTTTCCCCAGTTGAACCAGTTACCGATAACATTTTCCAATAATTTAATTCATAAAACTGAACTCAAAGACACACTACTGAAATCTGACCATTTACACAGCTACTAATATAATTGATCCAAACAAATTTGTTTATAAAACTGTTAATAATTACAGTTAAAGCTTTTCTGGGGTGAAAATCTCAGCATATCTTAAATATTTTGTATTTAATTGTATATTGACTTCTTATTTATACTGAAATGAGATGTTACTACTGAAGTCATCCATCGTGTGTACATAGCACGTTTGATTTTGTGCACAGTACATACTGAATGAAATATAAACTGGTACAAATTGGAATCCTTCTATTGATTTCAGACAATATTATGCACATTGTTCTACACCCAACTCTGTGACTTAACATTTACTTAAGATGCTGCTTCAAAAATAAATTGCTATTTGTCTGGTTACTTTACTCCATGTAACTATAATTAATTGGGCTTTCTCTGTTAATGAACAGAATCTTCATTGAAAGTATTTTGTTTTTTACATTTGAAAAATACTTTGAAAATTAATTTTGGCCACGTGGGAATGTTTTTGAAGGCAGATTAGTTATCTGTGAAATATAAAAAGAGCTGAAGTTTAGCAGTATTCTTCATAAACTACTTATCATTTTAAGTGTAAATCTGTCTTACATAGCCACTTGTCTTAGTCTGTGGCTAAGTAAATTTTACCCTAGGTGGGTTTTTTAGAACATTTCCATGCCTTGACTGTAATCAAATCTTTTTTGCTGTTTGCTTTTGTTTTTATTTATTATACCTGTCTTCTGTGTCAACCAATATACCACTACATATCACAATGATGGTATGTTGAGTATCCAGGATTTATCATGTAATTAATGAAAGAGGCTGCTTGGGATTTATTTAAAAAAAAAAAAAAAAAAAAAAAAAAAAAAAGAAAGAAAAATTTAAAATCTTTTGTACAAAATTAACCATAAAGCTTTTTTACACTGGGAATGGTCAGAAGTAGGTGAGATTTGCAGGAAGATGTAGTGTGTCATTGTAACAACTACGATGGTGGAGAAAAGAGAACAAGGTCTTGAGCACATAAAGGAGTAGTTTGCCTGGAAGGCTGTCTGTTCTCAACTCCAACAGTATTTTCTATGAGATTAACTAATATTTTCTTTCTCAAACATTGCTAGCAAATATCTGTAACCCGTGACAGTTAGAGCAATGCCATGACAAGAGCAAAGATTGTTATAAAAGAAAACACTCTAAACCTTACAAACGACTCAGTCACTGAGTGCGTACAATGAAAAATATTTTCTACCATGATGGTTCTCCTCACTTGGTGGTGTTACCAGAGTCTAACAAGACCTCGCTTGGCATCAAAACCTCATTGGCAAGGAAAAAACGATGTGTCATTGTCATTGGCGACTCTCTGCTGAAGGAAGCAGAAGGCCACTACGTAGATCAAACCCTCTACATAGGGAGGTCTGTTGCTTCCCAGGAGCCCAAGTTAAAGACATAAGGAAGAAACTTCCTTCCCTAGTTTGACCCTAAGATTACTATCCCCTATTGTTGGTTCAGGTAGGCAGCGATGATGTAGGAAAAACTTCCCTAAAAATTTTGAAAATGGACTTCAGAGCCTTGGGGCAACAGGTAAAGGGTTCGGGAGCACAAGTTGTGTTGTCCTCTATCTCTCCAGTTAAAGGGAATGATGAAGGACTAAATATGATGGGCGTATGTATTAATATCTGTCTCCATGCCTGGTGTGCCTGGCAGGGTTTGGGGTTTTTTGACCTCTGCTCTGTTTGCACAAGACCAGGCTTGCTGGCAACCGATAGGAGTAGCTTCTCCTTCTGGTGGAAAGTGGTCTTAAGACCGTAGTTGGGAAGGTTCACTGATAGAGCTTTAAACTAGGTACAAAGGGGGGTGGGGGTGTAACTGGGGTCATTAGTACAGAGCCTGCATGTAATGTGCCAGTGCTTGTAGGAGAGAGATGTGCTAGTAAGATCCCACAGTCTTGTGCCTTGGTGAAGGAGGAGGACAACTCACCCTTTTGCAGGAAGAATATGAGGGTTGGTGTGAGGTTGGCAGCTATGGAAACATCTGAGTATGGTCTTCAGGGTATTAGGGCTACTGCCACTCAAAAGGAGGCCCAGCTCTGGTGCCTTTACACTAATGCACGCAGCATATCTAATAAACAGGAGGAGCTGGAGGCTATTGTGCAGTCAGAAAGCTATGATATAGTCGCCATCACAGATACATGGTGGAATAACTTGAAAACTGGAGTGCTGTAATGGATGCTACCAACTTTTCAAAAGAGGTGGGCTAGGCAGGAAAGGGTGGTGGTGTAGCCCTCTGTGTTAAGAAAGACTGTGAATGTATGGAAATTAATGATGGTGATGATAGGACTGAGAGCTTATGGGTCAGAATAAAAGCAGAGGTCAATAAGACTGATGCTATTATGGGAGTCTGTTACAGACCACCCAATCAGGATGAAATGGACAAGACACTTTATAGAAAGTTGGGTGAGATCTCAAGGTCTCTCCCCCTTGTTCTTGTGAGGGACTTTATCTTCCCAGACATCTGCTGGATTTATAATACAGCAGATAAGAAACAATCCTGGAGACTCCTGCAGTGTGTGGAAGGCAACTTCCTGACACAGCTGGTGAAGGAGCTAAAAAGGGGAAGCAAAATCCTAGACCTGCTGTTCGCTAACAGAAAAGACCTTGTAGGAGATGTAAAGGTTGAAGGCCATCTGGGGCATAGTGATCATGTGGTGCTAGATTTCTCATTCCTTGTTGAATCACAGAGGGGAATCAGTAGAATTGTCACCTCGGACTTCCAGAGGGCAGACTTTAACCTCTTAGGACCATGGTTGAGAGGGTCCTTTGGAAGAACTTTTGGAGAGCATACAAGCCCAGGAAGTCTGGGAATACTTTAAGGAAGTTATCTTAAAAATGCAGGAGCTGACCATCCCCAAAACTCTGAAATTAAAACATGTAGGTTGCTCTGAAAGTCATGCCTCCTTTTTATTTCCATGGAAACTAAAACAAAAACAAAGAACACAACAACACCGTTTGATAGAGCAAGTTTCTTAACCACAAAAAATTGCTTTTTAACATAGTCACCACCATTAGCTATGCAATTTCATCAGCAATGAACAAGAGCCTGCATGCCACACTCAAAAATATCTGCACCAGTGGAGGTAACCCACTGTTTCACAACCGCTGTGGTGGTGGTGTCAGTGCTTGAAGAATTATGCATACACAGTACCTCTTTCAGTGATCCAAACAGACATAAGTCAGGAGGCACTAAATCTGAACTGTTTGACGGATGTGGTAGGACAGTCCAACCAAGACTGGCAATGTGCTCCACAGTCTTCAAACTGGTATGGGTCCTGGTGTTATCATATTGCAAGAGAAAGGTTTTCTTCTCTGGACTGACTCTAGAAATTCAAGCCTTCAGCTTAGTAAGTATCATGAAGTTGTGGTCAGAATTGATGGTTTGTCCAAGTTCCTATCCGAAAAGACTGTGTATATCCAAGAGAGATGAATTTCTAGCTTTTTCTTGGATGGAGAATTCATGTTACTACTCCATGGAATGCCATTTTTACTCAACTCTCAGCGATGTTTCCACATCTCATACTAGTGAAGATTTGATCCAGCAACCTGTCACCTTCAGCTTCATATTTGTACAATAGGTCATGACAAACTTGAATATGCTGTTCTTCCTTTTCTTGTGAGAGCATTTCTGGGACCCACCTGCCTCAAACTTCACAGTATTTTAATGTAGTCACCATTGCTTCCAACTCACTGAAGACGGCATTCAGCTCCATATACCCTTCTCTGGTCATAAACGATTGATGTGCATGGATGAACTGACTGAGATGCTCTTCATTTAGTGGTGTGACAGCTGTTCATAACTGTATAGATCATGACTTACGTTTCATGACATTGTCGCCAGTGCTGAAGCACACCACCCACTGTCTCACTGTTCTCGTATCCACTGTTAGGTCTCCATAAACGTTCAGCAAACATGAATGAATTTCAATTAGTGCCATTTTTTCCACATGGAGAAATTTGATTCCACACCTTTGCTTCATATGCATTTCCATGCTAAATGTCATTTTTGTCAGAGTGCCCCTCTGCTGCCATCTGTCACATGGCAACAACATGTAATCTAACATGGGTGGGAAGTCTCAATCTCTACTGCTGTACCACCAACACCCAGCTCTGATTTTGTGGACCAACATAATAAAATAGGTGCAATCACTCTCAGCAGCCCTTGTAAAAAAAATAATTTCAATTGAGCTATTCAGCCACCATGAAGTCACTGGAGCTATGTTGATTTAACCCCAGAATTTTCTTCTAACATGTTTATTTTCACATAAAACAAAGAAAAATATAAAACCATAAGCACTGTCTCCTGAGGTGTGTGCACAACAGCCATTCTTCATACAATTTATAGAATTATAGAATGGCTTGGATGAAAGAGACCCGAATGCTCATCTGGTTTCAACCCTCTGCCACAGACAGGGTTGTCAACCACTAGACCAGGCTGCCCAGAGCAACATCCTGGCCTTGAATGCCTCTAGGGATGGGGCATCCACAACCTCCTTAGGCAACCTGTTCCAGTGTCACCATCCTCTTAATGAAAAACTTCTTCCTAATATCTAACCTAATATCTAACCCTGTCTCAGCTTAAAACCATTCCCCCTTGTCCTGTCATCATACATCCATGCAAACAATTGTTCCCCCTCCTGTTTATATACTCTCTTCAAGTACTGAAGGCTGAAAGACAACATTAGATGTTGTATTTCATGCTTGGTGTCCTAAGAGGTTTTCTGGAGAGAATGCTGAAAATTCCATTGAAAAAAAAAAAAAAAAGCAAAAATTTAATATAATAATAAAATAAATGAAAAAAAAAAAGCTGAAAAACTAAAAGGCAAAGGAATGCAAGCAGAAATCCTTCTTTTCTCAAATTTTCTATACTATAAAGCAGTTAATGACAGTCTGTATTTTAAATGGTGTCAAAAACACCAACAGAGCTCAAAAAATAAAATTATGTAAATCTCTGTGAGAACTTAACTGAGTGAAAATAGAAAAAAAATATTCAGAGGGAACACACACAAATATGTAGTGCTCTAACACATTAGTGTGCTGCTCAGGGTCTTGGTTTCATCCAGGACAGTGTTAATAGCACACCAGTGTTTTGGTTGTTGTTTAGTGATGGAAGCATGCCCAAGGCCACTCGGTTAGGGAAAAGCCATTGCCATTATGGCACAACAGCAGAAGGCAGGGAGAAGCCAGGATAGCTGGCCTGAGTTAGGCAGGACAGTCATTCTATACTATGTTGACATCTGCATAAGGCCATAAAGCTGTAGGAATCTGGCCAGGAGCTGGTCTCTGCTTAAATATTGTCTGGACATTGGTGGGTCATGAATTGCTGTGATGTTAGCTGGCTGTTGGTTGTCAGGCTGTTGCATTGTTACCCGGGCATTAGCCAGGGGGTGGCAAGTAATTGTATACTGATCTTACTGAACCTTTTATAGAAAACTACTGAGAGACTTTGATAAGGGCAGATCAACAGAAAAGTGAAAAAGAATTAAAGACAAGAGGAAAAGATCTCTTACGGTCTGAAGAACACACCATTATTTTTTCCTAGAAGTGAAGAACAACTTTCATCAAAACTTATTTGTGAATCAATTACAATAACCATCCATTATTACTGTAAATTATCTCTTACTAAATTCAGGCTTGCATCATTTAATATTGAGGAGCTCATAAATCTCACCATGCACTAAAGCCTCTCACTAGCAAACTCATCCAGACTCACCTTTGAAGTTTGCAAATGAAAGTTAAATGAAACCTTTAAGACATGAGTACCTTGCTAATGAGCAATGTCAGAGCTGCTGATTCCTGACATCCCTCTCCATAGCAGACCCAGCCGTACCTGACACCAGAAATATGCTCTGTCTAGAGAATCACTGAATCTGCAGTTCATTGAAACCTTCAGATAAACTGTACCAGAAGACATCAACGTTTTCCGGATCATTTTCTCTCTTTCAATTCAGACTGAAATTCCCTGCTTTGAAGTCGTCATAAGCAAAAGAAGCTAAATTTTCAAGTGAATGTATTTGAGGTTTTTTTTACCAGTGCAAGAAGAGCAGTTCGACAAATATTCAAATCAATTCTGAATATTTTATCATTTACCCAGTATAGCAAAGCTCAGGAATTCAAAAGCCAAAGCTCAAGTAAATCAGAATTTTGAATTGGCCTTCACTGGTGAGCACTCAGCACTCTCCACTGAGATCATCACATCATAGGAAATATAATGTACTCAGCTAGAATATAAATTGAGCATATCAGCTGCAGAACTACATTTTCATTTCCCAAAGAAAATCATGTCTGTTATTTCATTTTAGTAGCTGTCCTAAGAAGAAACTCTCTAGCAGTTTTTTTCTGCCGAAAATATTAAAATATCAGTTTTTGACATAAGTAGAAATTATAAAAAAGATTTGAGACAGATCTAAAAAAAATCATCTTTGTATTAGCATCCTCAGACATCTGAACGATCTCATTTTCCATTCTTGTACTGTAATTTACAGAAATGTTAATTAACAAGGAGATATGCAGAAACAAAATTAAGCAGAAAAATCATAAGGGTCACACTGGATCAGGCATTATCAATGTCAAACACTGTGGTCAGGGATTGATATGCAACATGCCAGATTCTATCAAACTTAAATGACCTTGAAAAAACTCTTCTGACTACATTTTGGCAACCTGAAAGGATGCTACTGCAGCTAGAAAAATGTTTTGCCCAAATATATATAAACTGATGCGACAATTCATGCACTACTCTTTCAAAAATCATTGACATACTTTTAAAATGTCATTGAAGTATCACTATGTTAGCTGCTAACAAAACAAAAATATTAAAGAAAAAATAGACAATTAGACCTATAACTCACATGACTTTTTTATGATATATACCTTGTCATTAAGATAGGCAGTCAAGATGATCCCAGTGGGATAGCATAGATGGTTCTCCTAATCCATATAATTAGTGCCTACTTATTTCAGTAACAGGTAGACTGGAAATACTGACAGATAGATGACTCTCTAGATATTTTCTGTGGCCAGTTTTGATACGTGTCAGAGAGATAAAAATCATATATCATTTTTAACCTGCCTAAGAAAAAGTCAATTAACAAAAAAAAAAGCATAGCTTCCAGAATGAGCACATATTTGCATCCATATACAAACACATATCTGTACACACACACGTAACACACACACAGACATGTTTTTAAGAATACTGATTTTAATCACACCTGAAGAGAAGAATTTCCTCTGTACAGTTTAACTCTGTTGGGGCTGTGTTCTCTGCTTGTGTAGAAAACTATCACTGTCAGAGTAAGGTTCCTTTTTATAGAGTTTCTATTCAAGGTTTCCTAATGTTTGACCTCAGTTACAGTCTTTTTTTCTTAATTAAAGCCAGTAGCTAATGGTTCACATGAGACCACAGTGCTATCATTTTTAAGCAGTATTACTATGGTAATCATAATTTTTTCACAGAACTTTTCCAAGTCTATTCTAAAAAAAAAACAATTGATCACATTTAAAAACATTTTTATATAAGTGTGATGCTTTACTTTATATTTAAGAATATAGTAATTATCTCACTGCTGTTATTCAGCAGGGTATTTTTAGAATCTGGAAACAGTACTTATGCAGAAACACTTCTTGGTTTGCTTGACTCTCTATTGGTAGCAGCTAATCAGTTATTCATATCGTAGTCAGTTAACTTCAGGTTAGCTGGAAAAAAAATGCCATCCCCCACTTCTGTTTTTCTTTTTGTTTTCTCTTTTTGTTGTTGTTGTTTATTTATTTTTTATAACAAAGAATTTCCAATTACAATTATAATCCATAGTTTTGATTTGTTACACATTCCTGATATATAAAATTTTTCTAATAAAGATTTTTAATGACAATTTTAACAAAAATTATTATATTTACAGTGATGATTCACTTATGGATAATTACCATAAAGTTGTTTTTCATGCTAAAACACATGAATCGTACAATCCAGTTTTCTTCATCCTGTTTTCCCATTCATTTATATATTTTATAATATTAACATTCATCTCTGTGTTCTGAAATAAAAGGTAGTTAATTTATTCAAAATTTGCTTTTTTTATTGGTGGGGGATCATGTCAGTTCATCTGTGCTACTTGAGAGTTCCCTGTCTCACTTTTATCCTTATTATTAAAGCCTACTTAACAACACATGCCATTCTTGCAATCTTGTGGTCTGTGACCCTTTGAAATAGAGTGAATACATTCCTAAGGTTTCATCCAATTCTCCAGAAACCGAGTCTCAAAGTTGTCATTGAATTTCTTGCACATTGCAATAAAAATAAAGTCTATATTTTCATTTCAGATCGTAAAGTTACTTGCACATTATAAAATTGCAATTTTAATATTTCAATATTAAGAATTACAATGTGTTCATATAAGAATTCTGTTGACATTTCTCTTATGGTCAATCTTAAAAAAAATTCTATCTGCAAAATATTACTAATGCCTTTACTGTGTGCTATGTTGTCTGAGTTCATTATGGAATTGGAAACATATGATTGTGTACAAAGGCTGCTCTGAAAGTAAAGCCTCCTTTACACTGGCCCAAGATATCCGAAGCATATGTTCATGGTAAGGCAGTAGAGGTTGAACTTTCCCACTAATATTCCATTACATTTTGCTGCCACGTGACAAATGGCAGCAGAGAGGCAGTCTGACAAAATGGCATCTAACATGTGAGTATGAAATTGAATTTCTCCAAACATGGCACCCACTGACATTCATCAGTACTTGCTGAATGTTTATGGAGACCAAAGAGCACAGTGCTTTTTGTAAATGCTGTAGTTTCCATGGAAACAAAAAGGAAACATTACTTTCAGAGCAATTTACAATAAAAGATTATTGCTATTTAGAATTTCGTATTCATACGCATTTTCAAATTTTTAAGTTTTCCAGGATGTTGTTGGCCTCTAACACTAGTTAGTAGCTTAGAGGTGAAAAAACACTTCAAACCTTTGAAAAGTTACATGGTATATAGGTTGCACATTACATTTCATAGCTTCCTGGAGGCTTAATTTGTGTTGACGTAAAATCTCGAAAGCATCCCAAGGACTGAAGAAGATGAAGAGCTTTGTACTCAGGTAAATTCAATCAGGGAACTAAGGAAGCTACCAAGAAAAATATATGGCAAACTCTTGGGTGATAACCATGGAACTACTGCAGCTTCAAAACAGAATTTTTCTAAATTATACAGATAACTTGAAGTTGAAGCATCTTAAAATATTTATCGAAAGATTGACAAATTGATCTTCTAACTAAAAAGCAGTGTTGTCCCGTAAGTTTATAAACGCATTTCATACTGATATGGTTTCAGTATTGTTTTCAGAATACCCTGTAGACAAACATAAAATTTTAAAGCTACTTTTTTTTTCTCTTTTTTAATACAGGTTTAAATTTCCTTCCCAACCAGAAGGTATTCTAAAACAAAAAACAATGGAAATATGAGTTTTAAATTTCAAATATTGCTTGAGGCACTCCTTTGTCAAAGGAAGAGAGTATATGGAATGAGACTTGTGAAGCAAGTCCCTTTACATCTACTGGTCATATATCTCTTGCTGAAATATGGCAGTTGAGCTTAGAAAGTCATAAGTGCTCTCATTTCATGTATTAAGAAAAACCTGAATAGGATTGTCTGAGTTGGTCACCTAGCTAGTTACTACAGTACCTACCACAGAACGTATGTGTTATCAATACCTGTGTAAGATATAGAACTTACACAACTATACATCTTATGCCTAATCTTTAATAATTGCAAATGCATTGACTATGATAGCATAGACAGTTCAGATGTAGATACCTACAATATATGAAAGATGAGTATTGCAGGTAGGTTTGATTACTTCCATCATAAAGTATTTAAGTGTAAAATGAGTGAATCCCAATTTTCCCAATCTAAAACACTCCAAAATCACAACAGCAATGCTAACTTCTAGAAAAAAAAGGATAAAAAGAATAAGATAAAGTACAATTTTTTAAAATTTTTGTTCTACTATTAAAAACTAGTAATAATGCCTTCAGTTATTTTCTCTTTCTATGTTTAAGAAAGTATGGAATTCAGGACTTTAGGTTTGTACTATAATACTTAATATCGAAATGAAAGCTGAGTTTATTGCAGGTGCTGACAGTTCTGCATAATGAACAGAATGTACCAGCACCCACTTAGGGATTCATTAATAACCAAAAATACTGCAGTTACTTACCACAATTGGAATCCATTCATTAGCAAACAGTCTTATGACTACTCTTATTTTTTAACTTACTTCTTAAAAATTACCTTAATATCACTCAGAAAGCAACGGTTTAATAAAAGTTTTAAAAGTTTGCACTGATAGGATTAGATCACTTAGTTCACTTTGTGCAAAAGAGAGATCATAAAAAATCATAAAGTAATTAAATGTGAATTTTGAACCTCTTGGACTTCATTCTAGATGCACTATCGAAGTGCACCCAAGATAATTCCTGACAAGATATTCGGCTAATGAGTTAGGTTCATATTCAATAAGCATTAGTTTAGGCCATGTAGAGTTTCAGGTTCAAGGCTTCCAGTAAAAAGGCATCTCAGGACTGAACTCATCCTGGCAAATATGCTGGTAGTATGAGTAACTAATGATTATCTTCTTGTTACATGTGTAATGTTTTATGACCCAGTTCCTTTTTCTTCCCTCAAACTTTCCTTATTCACGTGCTGTATTTTTTCACAGTGTGAATCCTGAGCTCTTTTACTCAGTCTTATTTTGAATAAGATCTTTGAATATATATTATAGTGACATCATCTACCACATAACACATCCATGATAAAAATTACAGAGTGACTTTGAATAGGAATGATGAATCACAGCAAGCAGTGAAAAAAGAAAGTCAGTTCTAATTGCCTAAATAACACCATTTTCCAAAAATCTTAGTCAATGTGTTAGCATTCATTTACAAATAACATATGTGATGTTATTGTACATGGCAACGTTAAAGGCTAGATTGTGAAGCCTACCAAAAAAAAGTCTTTAATGATATTTTTCTGTGTCCATCTTCCAGTTTTCAAGACCAAATAAGTTCAATTTCCACTGAAGGCTAAATTTTTCTATTCATTCTTTTGGCAGAGTATTCTCTGACTTCAGCGATACTCTGCCAGAAGAATGAATAGAAAAATTTAGCCATATCAATAACATTTACTTAAGCAGGCAGCTAAATTCAAGCTGTATTATGGTACTAAATTATCATCATCCATTAACTTCTGTAGATAGATTAAATAAATTGGCAGAATCTTGTCTACAAGATTTGCATTGATGTACTATCTTTCATTTTGAATGAGCACACAGGTTTCTGCTCAAATAATTTCCAATAGAAAGTACTGCAAATTGAAGACTAATAAGATGAAATTAGGAAAAGCTTTGCTTCATTTTTACATGCACACATTATTTAAATATATTCAAAATACATAGTAATATTCAATGAAAAGTAAACTAAAAGTTAAAAAGGAAGAGGAGATGAAAATGAGTTCTACAGGACAGTACTGATCTGAATTTATGTCATCTTCAAAGACTTTAAAGGGAGGTGATTTTTTCCCCTTCTCTCTGCCCTCTTGAGGCCTGATCTGGAGTACTGAATCCAGGTCTGGGGCCCCCAGTACAGGAAAGATGTGGAGCTGTTGGAGAGAGTCCAGAGGAGGTCTACAAAGATGCTTCAAGGAGCAGAGTACCTCTCCTATTAAGATAGGCTGAAGGAACTGGGCTTGTAAAGCCTAGAATAGGGAAGGCTTATTGTTATCTTCCAATATTTAAAGGCAGCTTATAAATATAAGGGAAATCAACTTTTTTACATGGGTAAATATTGATAGGACAAGATTGTAATGGCTTTAAACTAAAAGAGGAGTTAGATTAGGTGTCAGGGAAAGTTTCCTACTGAGAGAGTGGTGAGGTGCTAGAACAGGTTGCCCAGAGATGTGGATGCCTTGTCCCATGAGGAGTTTAAGGTTGGATGGGGTTCTGGGCAATCTGATTTTGTACTTCATCTATCAGTTGGCAACCCTAATGTTGGCTTTTCCTAATTTCATTTAAAATCTTATTAGTCTTCAATTTGCAGTACTTGCATGCTTTCCACTGGAAATTATTTGAGCAGAAACCTGTGCGCTCTTTCAAACTGAAAGATAGTACATCAATTCAAATCTTGTAGACAAGATTCTGGGGACTGAAACTTGATAATCTTTGAGGTCCCTTCCAACTCAACTCATTCAGTGATTCTATGATCCTATAAAGTGCAGAAATTTTGGATTTTTTTCAGAAACTACAGTTGCCAGTAAGAGGGAAAAGTGGGGAAACTGACAGTTCAGACACCACTAGAGAAAATGTGTCTTTAAAATATAAAAGAAACCCACATAGTTTGGTTTTAAATTTTAATTAATTTAATTGTTTAAGACAAATCTTAAGAATGAAAAGAGGCGGCTATGGCCCAAAACACACCAAAAGAATTTAAAAGGGAATTATCACTAAAATAACGTGAGCTGGAACCAGACACGAATTTATGACTAACCCCAGATAGTGAACAGTTCTTCCAACAGGTTTGAAATTCGGACTTTTTCTTTCTAAGGTATCTCAGAAAGCTTTTGACTTTCTTAATAAAAAAAAATGCATATAAAATTTGAACCACCATGTATCCACTACATTACCTTGATTTATCTGCCACTTACCTAAGCATATAAAAACAGTAATTCAGCACATACATTTAAAAGAGAATTTAATTTCATAGATTATTTGAAATTAAAAGCAAAAACAATATGAAAATTGTTTTGAGTAGTATTACTTTAATAAAATATAGTCAAGATCCATCTTAAAAGTAGCTGAATGTTTTTCCTTCCTTGTTTCTTCTCTAATGATTAGAAACCTTTTCCTTAAATTTACAGCCTGTCTACTTTCTGACCAATTTATAACTATTGCACCTGTTTGAACATTGTCCTTCAGTTTAAATAACTACTCTCTCCCTAACTCCTGTTCAATTCTGTGATGTATTTATAGAGAACAATCTGATCCCTTCTCATTCTTCATTTTGCTGGCTACATAAGGCCAATTCTTTTAATCCCCTCTCATAAAATTGATTATTCCATCCCTATCTATTTTCTTATATGTGTCTGCTCCAATCTTAATTTGTCTTCCTTGAGTAAAGTGATGAAAATGGTATACAATGGTCTAGACATGGCCTTTGCAGTACTCATACCGATTCCACGTATATTCCAGTATATCTATATACTTCTGCTAAGATGATATTCTTCTTCTGAAATGCTTCATTGTGCTTATATGATTCAGTCTCAATCTGCGGTTATCATTCCTTCAGTCTTTTTGATTTAAGAATTATTTGTATCTAGCCCATTAACCTGCAGTTAGTTAAAAGAAAAAATAAAACAGAGAAAAAATACTAACGCATGAAACACTGTGAAGATCACTGAAGTAAGCTATCTTGAAAATACCTCTTGATTTCAAAAGTCTCCATAAAATCTGTTACTGTCTTTCTCTTTTCAGTCACCTTTCCCCTTCAGATGGTGAGCTGCAGAATATAACATGTAAGGGGTCCATAACATCTCTTAGTTTTGTTAATTCAAAGGGAATTCGCAAATAGTGTCACTTAGAGGGATTTATAGCTTAGAGGAATTTATTGCTTAGAGGCACTTGTTGTTTAGTTTAACCTCTTGCTACCTCAAGACCAATTTATTGCTTAGTTTAATGTTTTGCTTCTCCAAAGCACATTCCCAAAAGGGAGCCCTCTCAAGTCAGTAAAAAGGGGCCCCTAAGAAAGCAGTGGATGGGGAAGGTAAGCAGGATGGGAAACTGCTGAGGCATGCAAGGCGGGAAAGGAGCTCAGAACTGGAACAGAGATCGAAAGGACATGGCGAGGAAGACGTCTGACTTCATCCCGGAACGATCACCGAACAGGGAGGAAGACATCAAGCCTTCATCCAATGGAAACTAATGCTCATGCCCTGGGGAGGGGGGGAGGGGGACAGTATGTAAATGAATTCCTGGAAAAGCAATTAATATGCCAATGGATCTTGGGTAGCACTATTGAATATGTATGGCTTGGCTTATAAATGTAATGGGACCCCACTCTTTGGTGTGCAAGCTAGGAGGAGCGATTCCCCTTGCACCCATCCTGAGCATCCTGCTCTTTTAACCTTACGTGGGTTAGAGAGTTTGATTCTGCAAATCACCCTTTTAAGGACTGTATTTTTTTTGTATTCTAAGCAAATGCTTAAGTGATTTCTCTCAGGTTAAATCTATTTCTCTAATCTCTACAGTCCTCAAATCTCAACAAGTCAGCAGTACTGATTATTTCTACATTTAGTAAAACAGGGCTGTATTCTATGCAGTTTGATTTTTGATCTGATCAGTCAAATGATAAGAATATTTCAGAACTGGAAAAAGCGTAGTGATTTATGGATGATAAAAATAATCTGGAAAGAAAAAAATCTCTAATGTGGTGTTCATTGGAAATGTTTTACCCAAACATGACAGCTTGTACCTGGCTGTGAGTGATTAGGTCAGTTATCAGTACTTATAAGGTGTCTCACTCCAATTTATAGGAGGGAGATGAGGTTCTTTTAATATCTGTATACCTGGCGTGAGATTAAGAAACAATGGTTCAAATGTTGGTCCAACCAGTTTATTATAAATCCTAATCAGGGAGACGGGGAAGGGAAGGAGGGCAATAGAAAAGATAGGAAAGAATCAAGTATCGCGTAAAGCGGGGATAGTCACCAGCAGGATCCAGCAGCGGTCCCGTTGCATGAAGTTTGAAGGTCCGAGGCAGATGCAGCAGGGGGGGAGCAGCAGCCTGGCCAGCCTTGAGCAGCAAGCAGGTAGCAGGAAGAAGTCACAGAGCCAACCCGGGAGGAAGCAGCAGGACTCAGGTAGCAGGCCCAGGAGAGTCCGTCAGCATGCAGGAATTCAGTAGCAAGGAATCTGATGGCAGACACCTATCCTCATGGTTTTCGATTCCTCTTTTATCCTACTTTTTCTCCTGCCTATGTGACACCCCTGGGCACTTGAGCAAGAGTCATATGCAGCACCCCCTGAGATGGCCATCATCCCGAGATAAGTCCACATAAAAGACCGCTTTGCATCCATTAAGCTGCAGTTTATCTCTCTCTTTTTGCTCCTGGCCTTGTCCATCTGTGTCCTTCAGACAAAGGATTTCACAACCCTTGCCCAGGACTTGGCTGGACTTGTTCGTCTGTGTCCCCAGCAAGCTTTAAGACAATGATGTAAAATAATAATATCTTACATAAGGTAACAGATATGGAATCACAATTTTTTTAGCACAGGAGTTGCTAATTTATTTTGAACTGTGTTAATCTCAGCTTCCAAATCCTGAAAAATTAGATAACTATTCATAAAATACTAATTGCACTAGTACTAATTAAGATATTTAGATATTCAAATTAAACTGGTCATCATTATGTCTAGATAAAAATTTAAATCAGATATTTAAATCTAACCTATTCAGCTAGCAGCAATGTTTTTATAGTTGAAGCATAATAGTACTAAAGAAGAGTAGAAGCCCAACTGTTAGAAACTATTACAGTGCTGTAAAGATTACTGATTACCATCAGTACATCACACATATGAATTTTTGCTAATACTTTATTCATGTGGCAATATAAGTGTACAGTCTTATTTTCTGTCTGTAATAAAATCAAAACTTTTCTGTTATTCTAATAAAATCTAATTCTTACACACAACTTTATGGTAAGATATAACAAATAGTAATAAATTATTCTATTCCTCTGTGACTTTCTTCTTTGATCAAAATTTTAAGAAATGATTGATTAAAAAATAGTTGAAAAAGTCATGATGCATTTGAGGAAAAGACCTTTCAGGTTAGCTGATCAGAAATGCAGCATATTCTGGATCACTTTCTGTAAATAAAAGAAGAGTCTAAATCACTTACATACTGTTTTATTTCAAAAATATTTTACATTTGCACAATCTAACTTTATAAAAGTTTGCACTTCAAATAATATATGTGGCTCAATCCTGAAGAATTTTCATTTTAACATGGTCAGATTTAGACTAGTTTCCTCTAAATGTCTTCTACCTACACAACGTTCCAATCATACAGCTGGAATAGCAGGCAATTGACATTTTGAGAACTCTTAGCTCAGTTCACTCTTTCAGACATCATTAGCTCATAATAATAAAATGTAACATTTTTGCATGTTAAAACTTCCAAGACTACAAAATGTTCAACAGCTATCATCTGAATAGCTTCTGAAAGCACTCAACGAGCTAGCAGAGCTGTTAACAGATGAACATAATATGCTTGGAATTAGAAAGAGAAAATGTAACAATGTTACAATCTTTCAATAAATGGAACAGTTAATTTGTAAGCAAGGAAGATATCTGTCAAAACAAGAAATCTTGGATGTAATGAAAGAATTTCTGACCATCACAACTTTCATGGAAATAAATACCATTTTCACTGTCACTACAATCAACATATAAAACAGTGGGTTATGTGAAATCACTTCTTAGTGTTACCATTATTAAAAAAAGAAATAATTTCTCCAAATTGATTTCAAATATTCCTATATCTTTGAATTCCATCTGAATGAATTTCCAGGCTTTTTCATCATATCCAACCACTTCTCCATCTGTCTGTGATGCAAATAAGATATGAACATCATAATATCAACGTTCAGAAGACTACTTGACCTAGCCTCTTGAGAGATATTCCTGATGATTGACCTGATGATCAGTATTCCAAAATCAGCCTTTATCAAACCACTTATGAAGACTGCTCTTCCTGATGCTTTGATTACAAAGGGTATATATTACAACCAACAAAATACACCTATGTTTTTGAAAAAAACAATCAAACAAGATTTTGCATAAATATGTGAGTAATGTGAGCATCAAAGGGGTAAGATGCTACTTAGACCTCTAAGTAGTAGAAAGTTGCAAGACAAGCACAAGGAACAATAAATAGATAAAACAGCCTGCCAAATGAATGAGAAAGATGAATAGAAAACCCAAAAACAAGATAAGAACTTTTGGGATCAAAGATTCCCACCTTTGGGAGGAAGGCAAATGGTTGATACTTAAATTCCCTTAAAGAGCGTATGCCTGATCTCCTTGACCTTGGTGACCAGGAACCACCAGAACCACCAGTAACTCCGGTCTTTAATGTTTGTTGCACAGATTCAGCTCTGTCTCTGTGGTACTGTATGTACACACATGCTTAATTTTAAAATACAGCAATTATTGTCACATGATAGGTTAAGTTAATGTAATGGCACAACAGTGTGTAAGTTGGAAGAACTATAAAATGTTTGAAGTTGAACTTGCTGTGCTGACACTAACCCTAAGAATGCAGTCATTTATTTTTAATTGAAAGGATGATTAACTACTGAAATAAACTCCTGTACAACTCTAAATCCTACAGATATTCAAAACATCCTTATTGAGTCTGCACAAAGCAGAATATTGTTAATGGTAACTCTCTAGCTACTGTGTAAATTTATGTCTGAAATAAACTATCAAGGAAGGAAATACCACACACACACACACACACACATATATATACTTCTTATTGCTTCCTTTAAAACTCATTATTTTTCTGGAAAATATGTCCAGGCATATTTGGTAGCTGAAAGAATCTAAGTGAAATTCCAGTATCAATCTTAAAAGGTTAAGAGAGTATAATCAAATAAAATTCATTCCTATACGAGATTCATGATGTAAGCATATAGAAAGAAATGCAGTGGCATATAAATTGTATTGTTGTACCCATATTTTCTACATTCAGCTAGGAAAGATAAATAAAATAAAATAAAATAAAATAAAAAGATAGTAAGCACAGCATTAGTAATCTAATTGTGGAAATAAATAAATAAATATTTACATCAAAATCTATTGCAGAAAAGTACAAAGTGCCCAGAGTGTCTGAGCGAATATCCTGGATGTAATCAGATTTATAAACCTATTAACTTCAACAATAGGGCTAGACAAGTTCATTTAAATTTGCACACAATTGGTCACAGATATAGCCTTCAGATCTGCAGAATGCTCAGATGTTCTGAGTATTCTAACTGAATTAATTAAAAAGATTAAATGAAAAAGTTTAGTTTAAAGCTAGCATAACATTTCACCCAATAAACATGAGTATATGCTGGAGAGATTCCCTAGGAGACTTTCTTTACCACTGACCCATGAACGATATGCAGAACAGTAATTACAGCTTTTTTCTTTTTGAGCATGCAGTTCCATTGGGTACTCTCCCTGGGTCTGACCCCCAAAGGTTGCATACAAGAATAATTAAAATACTTACTACACCGTGAAGTCTGTACTTTGTAGATCTGACTTGAAATGGCTTATCTATGCAAACAGAGAAAGCATGTGTATGAAACATATTCAAGGAGGAAAGCACACTATCTATTAGAATACATTTGTGATGTATTATAAAGTAAATAAGTTTTCAGGAAGATAATTAAAAGTATCATTGTTGATCAGCCCAACTCCAGCACAGTGAGAGAGGTGGCCCAAAATCATACACAGTTTAAACATATGTATGAATATATTGCAAGTGCAAGTAAGAGAAAAGAAGCCATTGGCCATTTCATACTCTTCTGTCTGAGCAACAGAGTAGCACTACTGAGTAAAGAGAATGTCACTACTGAGTAGAGTGATCATTCTGGATCAAAAATTCCCCATTTCTAGAAACAGAAGGGAAAACAGAACAGACAAGAGACAGACAGACACAGCAGACAAAGAGTGAGACAGCTAAAAGTTCTTCTAATAATAAAGATTGTTTCACAGAAAAAAGGTCTACAAAATCTTGTCTTTCTTGTACAGTGAAGCACAATGATGGATACATACCAAAGCCTAGCAGGTTTTGCCCATGATTCCATATTGGACTAGTGAAGCAAAGATGACATATGCAGACTTCATTAGCTCTTGTGCAAGTAATCTATACCGTAGTAAACCAGGGCTGCACACTGGCTTTGTTATCACTACTACCATTCAAATTCTGAGAATCCTTTGTTGTATAATAAATGCTTATTGCATCAAAAACAGTGCATTTCACTTATATTTGTCCTTTAGCAATTTGTGCAATGAGAGATATATAACTATTTTATTTTGTTAATGTAATAATAATGACAGCTGCATCATTTGGCTGGTTGTTGTTTTCACAAAATGCATGAGATGTGTAAACAGGATGACATGAAAGAAGATCCTGGAAGGGTTTGCAGACCTGAAGCTTGTGCAAGAGCTATTAGTTATGCCAAAGGCAGACAAGACTTGGCAGCAACTATTTAACAACTTTTTTTACAAGGGACAGTGTTTGACCTAAAACCTCCAGGAGTTAATAGATGACAATGAACTGTGGCAAAGGCTCTTAATCCTGAAGCTGCCTTCCAGTCTGTTATGAACATCCATTAGGAAATTGATCTTAGAGAGTACAAACACTTCATTATACTTGCCGCAGTTTCTGTCTCTGTTACTGAAATGTTATCACTAGCTTTTCCAGTATTGGACATCTTCAGAACACTGGAAAGGCACTGAATGAGCTTTATATGAAAGAAGTTTCTTAAATTTTATGATTAACCTAACTATATCTTACTGGCATCAGCTTATAAAACAGGAGAACAGATTTGATTTCTCCTGCAGATTTTATAAAAATATATCTGCTCTTTCTCTTTATGCACATGACATCAGTTTGCCAGTTTTCAATCCCAATAATTTATTTGTAAAATTAAATTGTTATTTTTCTTCTTCTGGCCATTCACTAATTCACAATGAGCATCTGTTTATTTTGATTTTATTAATTTGCCATTTCAATTGAATCATAGGATTCCTGAAAGGACTTAAAAATTTATCTTATTCATTTCTCCACTCTGAAGTCTTTCAGATTTTCGAAATTTTTATTACTTATCAAAAACGATTTATTTGCTTTACTGAATAGTTTCCTCTGATTTTCATTATACTTAAAAATACACTTTTCACAGTGTATTTCAGCCATGTAAGCATTTAGCAATATAATGACTGCTTTTAAACGTATGAAATATTTGTGGGAGTTTTTTAATAAGAAGTTAACTGCCATCATGTCTCTGCCATGCCATAGTATATTTAGTAACATTGATTTTGTTAAAAGGAGTACATAAAGATTTTACACATTTCGTGTATTTGGGATGTTATCTGTCAGGTAAATAATTCACTAAGAATAGTGCATATTTCAAATATAAAAAAGAGTAATTATTAAGAACAAATTATTGAGGAAACTGTGGTAGAATATAATTGCTTCAGAATAGCTACACCAGTTAATCTCTCCCAGTTGATGAAGTTTACATAATTGCATCTGCCCCCAGAAGAAAAAAAACAGCCTGTATCTACTTGGGATTCATAAGTACAAGCTGTGTTGTCAAAAGCAGTTCCTGAGTATGTAAATCCTCTTGTTTAGTGCAAGATGCTAAGATGCATCATTTAGTGACTTTTCTCATGTTTTACGCTAGATTTTATGTCCTGTATTTTGCCCATATTGTAGAAATTTGAGAAACCAAATGTGAAGAGAATTGGATACAGAAATAGAACATGTCCTTAATCCAATAAATTTGTCTGCAGTTATCTCTCTACTCCAGGCTCTTTTTTCAAATAGTGTCAAACATTATTTCTACATTTCATCAGATCTACTGTAAGGTATTAATGAAAGTGACAACAGACAGCAATATTTAGATAGTAATATTTAAAACATCAATGACAAATTATGGCACAAATTATAGTAGTGTGGATTTTTTATGTCATGATTGTTAATAATTTAATATTGTTTTCACTGTTTAGCTACACAGAATATGATTTCTTTATTTCTGATTCTCTGAAGTGAGAGCACATCCTGATTCTGGCTATCACCAGGTTTTGAAATGTTAAACTAGTAGACCAAGGGTCTACTATTTCCAGTTGATATATATGGATATATTTTGGGGATATTTCTATTCAGAAGAAATTTTTGCTCAAAACAGAAATTCCAAAATATTAGATAATAATAATAATAAAATAGAATACATTCTGCTTTGGAAATTCCATTGGGATAAGAAATTTTAATTATCAGAAATGCTTGGTCTGCATTTTTGATGCAGGTCTGAGCCATAGAATACAGCTCATATTAATATAATTCCCAAGGCTCCCAGCATGATGACTGGCAACATAAAACTCCCAGACTGTGATGGAATGAAGCCAAAGAGGGATGCAGCAATCTTGATTTAATATCATCTTTATAACTGCAATGAGATACCTGTAGAAAAACAGTTTCATTGCCATTTAATCTGGTTGATATCACTCCTCTTTCCACACAAGCCTACCACAAGATGTTCTTATCCCTTCCCATGGTGCTGTGAATGAATGGGGCTGCTTCTTTTGCGAGATTACTGTTTGGTTGTTCTAGAAAACATACAATAGGCAAACAGTTCTTCAAAATTCTATTATACTTTACCCAATTGTATAAGGTAAAATCTTGCAACTCAGCAATGATATAAACTAGGGAAATGTGGTGATAGGATAAGAACAAAAATAAAAGCAGTCATTTCCCACCAAAAATGAGAGAAGACTCATTGTAAGTTAGTAGCAGCACTGACCAGACATGGCACATTTAACTGGAAAGACAGCGCTGGAGGAATTCATCTTTCTTTTTATTTTGTTCTCATTCTGCTGGGGGTTGTGACTATCTTTTATGATATCTCATAATTTCCTATATGTTATCACCACACATGGGATGTTTAGGATACACTGGATACAAGTTATTTGTTCTCTTTATTATTCACTTGCACTATTCCACTCACCTCTGGACATTGCATTACATCTGGATTTGTATTTATACTCAGTCTCTGTCACTGTCCTGTGCCACTACTCTGAAGATTTTACTATGTTACTATCCTACAACTGTATTCCCAGCCATTCCTGCTTATGAAACTAGGCTCTGTGCATAGCTCATCTTGTGAAATTCTTCCTTATTCACATACGGTTTCAGAGGAGTCTAACAACTTAATTATTTTCTCCCAAAGCTAGTGGAGAACCACAGTTGGGTGTATTCTACACTACATGTCAGAAATTCCCAGAATGTCTGGAGCTCATACACAGGTTAAGTAGAAAGATAATTCAAAGTAAAATGTAGAAAATCCATTGTAACCTTATAAATTGAAAGCAGAGGGAAATGCATCTGTAGAATACCTTCCAGTATTTCATAATACAATGGAAGTTGATGTACTGGTACAGGTTCTGCTTGCATTTGGAGCATGTTCAAAGCCATTCATCCCACCACTGTATAAACCACTCTTTACAGTGCCTGCTAAATGAAAAAAAAAAATCTCTCAATCTGAACATACTGTTGCAGTGTGTCACAATTTAACTTGAGGCAAAAGGTAGTACTGACGGTTTCATACCTCAATTAACATATTAAATATGCCTTAGTAAGTAGTAATCTACTCCAGAAATCATGTTTGGCTAAGATGAAAACTAGTAAGAAGATTGGAGTTTTCACAGTAATCTAGGATGGATGCTTTCTACTATTTTCTGTCAACATAAAATATATTTTATGCTTCTACATTTCAAAACTGTTCAGGTCTAAATGCCTAGATATCCTACAAAAGCTATGCAAAATAGGATTTTTTTCTCAGTTTATTTAGAAATGAGAGAGATTATGCCACAGAATAACAGCGTGGTTGAGGTTGGAAGAGACCACTGTAGGGCTCTGGTACAACTTCTGCACAAGCAGGGACTACTAGTGCCACTTGGCCAGGACCATGTCAAGAGATTTTTAAATATTGCCTAAGAGGCTCCACAACTTCCATGGGCAACCAGTCATAGTGCTCTATCATTCACAATAAATGTTTCCTGAAGGTCATGAAACTTCCTGTGCTCTGGTTTGTGCCCATTACCTCCTATCCTGGCATGGAGCATCACCAGAAAGAACGTCCCTATCATCTCTACACCATCTCTTCAGGTATTTATGAACATTTGTAAGATTGAACCTAAGCAGTCTTTTCAGCCAAGACACAGATAAAACACTTAGAAGAACAAGACAGCAAGGACAAACTGTCGTACTGTAATTAAATCTTCAATTTTTGAAGTGAGGGAATGTTGTTTGTTTTTAATTTATCCATTATTTTTTCATAGCTTCTGTTATGAATAGGAGGTTCAAAAACATGAGGATTAAGAACTCTGCTCTAAATTTCATTGCCTTAATCATAGTGAACCGATGAGTAAGATAGAGCTTTACAAAAGTAAATCCTAAGAAGGCTTTAAGGCATAGCTAAATAGGCAAGTATTTTTAAAGTGCTAGGCCCTATCACAGCACCATGATATATGATCTTCCTTGCAATCTTGATTACTATTAGGTAAATTATGCTGAGATATGAAAGAAAATTTTGAATTTCATGTTATTGAAGAAGAAAACATTAATCCATAGAACATGATCCTTTTGTTTAAAAGCAGTACTGACCTGATGCTCACGCAAAGTACATTATTAAATTACTCTATTTATTAGAAATTTATATTTTAAATTGCACTATTTAAGAATAAATAAATTTATGTTTTCCATCTTTTAAATAGTACACTTCTTAATGCTTTCTTTCTCCTTTCTGCTACTGCTTTTGTAATTCCTTGCAAGAAAAAAGTCATTAATTTATTTTTACCAGCAATGAGTTTTGTTAGGGATTATAAAAAGGAAATACAAATGCAAGCTTTAAAAATCTGATATATACATCTTATCAACTTCATGGACTGAAACCATGATTTAGATAAAGTGTTCAAAGTATATTTTTCATGTATGTAGCATCCTCCCAGAAACATTATCCCACTGTGCACAAATGAAAATCAAAGTACTTTATTATATTTACTATCATCAATCAGTGAAACAAATGCAGGTTATCATGAAATTTGTTATATCTCAAGTCCACTTCTGTTTTTTTTCTTTTCACAAAAATAAATAAATAAACAAAACTCTGCAAAGTCTTCAATTATAGCTATTTTATTATCAAAATTTTAAGGTCAACCAGGAATTAATCTCACATCAGTGTTCTTAGGGAAAAAAATAATATTAAATGCTGATTTCTAAGCCTAACAGTTCAGACAGATTACTTTGAATTTGTATCCCATGCCACTTTACAAAAGGGCGAAGCCCAAAGTTCAGCAGCTCAAACTCAGATGTAATTATTATGCGATGAGAATCAAAAATAGATGACAGATTATAGATTTGTTTGCTTCTCTGAAGAATAGGTGATGACAGGTCATGTAATATTCTGTGATAAGATGCATAATCACGGTTCCTTTTCAAACAAAAGAACTAGTTCAAATGCATTCCAAAATGGGCTGAACAATTTTTGGGAACCATGTATTAGCCTAGGCTTTGGATCAGTTTTTTCAAGTATTTTGCATTTGAAGAGAAGATAGCTAGAAGGATATAAACAACTGTTGTGGTTTCTAATAGCTCTTTTATTCTTTTAAACTTAGGATGTCCTGGCAACAGACAGGCCCTGAATAACTGTATGCAATGGTGAGCTAATGAGAACTTCCAGCAACTCATAACATGAGTCAGTGGAAAGCAACAGTAAATGTTGCTTTATTTTCAGAAAAACATGATTCTTTCTTAAAACCTGAACTTGCAGCATTTAGAATTCTATTTGGTTTTTCTTATCCAGAATTACCAAGATATGCTAACTGCCAAGCACCTGGATTCCATTTTTCTTTTTCACATCTGCTTCAGGAACTTACAAGAATAAATATTCTGGTCTGTTCACTTGAGTTATCAGTTTCAGTGCTTGCAGCCTTCCTTCTTTCTTTTTCTTTCTCTATATGGTTTCCACACTAATGACTTTCTTATTAATAATATCTATTTTCCTTTCTCGTTGCATGCATGAAATGTTTTTGATTTCAAAAATAATAATTTTTTAAAAAGCTTAATTTCATTATAAACATGCGTATTCTCGTCTCCTGAAAAACAAACAAACAAACAAACAAATAAATAAAAAGAGGCTTAAGATAAAGAAAATAATCCAAAATTAAAGCATCATTTATTTCTTAAAATGTCTCCCAATGGCTTTACTAATTCAACACCAATGGCATCTAGCCCAAAAAATTTTAGAAACAGAATTTTCCTAATATTTTAAATACACTGGAATGAGATCTGGAGCAAAATATAATAGGAAACACTATTCTTAAATCAAAGAAAACAGAAGTCCATAAGAAGAATTTATCTTCTGAGCAAAATAAGAAATTTATTAAAGTTTAGAGGCATACTTATAGGAGATGGTGATGCATAAATTCCTTAAGTAAGGGGGCTCACTGACCAGATGTTTTTCTCATGGAGAAGCTACCTTCTGTGAGAATCCTTTGTTTTTCTTTTTGCTCGAAGTTTGCTTCCCGTGGAGTTTCTTGTGATAAGACTCTGATTGATTTATTGAGGAGGCAAGTGATGGGTGCTACCATGTGACAATCAACATCACTTTGTGGACATTTGAAAGCACCTTCCTCCAGAGCTGCTTGCCTCCAGAAGAGAGTGCTCAGGAGTGTTTACTGGTGGAAAATCTGGCCTGCGACTAAACAGCTCCAGCTTGGTGTGGGAGAACTGGGGAATGATACCATCGCGTCCTGTGAAAAATAGGATGCAGGTGGGCATCTCTGCTCTTATCTGCTGGCAAGGCCCAGAAGGTGGGAACAAAGGACTTTCTGCTGAGATCCCAGACCCAGAAGCTGCCACTCCAAAGAGAGCTGACTCGACCACTTTGGACTTATTTTAAATAAGTTGGTACTACCTTTGGAAAGTCTCCATCATCACCGCGGTCACCGTCACCATCAACAGAACAACAGTGCCCAACAATCCACCACTACTGAAGATCAATGACTGAACTACGAACCACACTGGACCCATGGTGGTGACTATGTCCCTCTTGCTTCTTATAAAGACTCCTTGCTTTTTCTTTCCTATCTTTTTTATCACCCTCCTTTCCTTCCTCATCTCCCTGATAAAGGTCTGTGATGAATTGGTCAGACCAACATCTGAACCGATGTTTCTTAATCTCACCTCAGGTATACAGATATTAAAAGAACATCCTCTCCCTCCTATAAATTGGAGGAGACACCTTCACTCTAAGTTGATCTAAGCAAAGATCTAATATATATATATATGAAGGGAGGCAAATTCTGAATACAAAAATTAATTGCACTGAAGGAAAAAAATATGACTCGTCGTCATATCACTTCTTTCAAATCCTCCACAGATCTGCACTCCTTTCACAATTTGTCATGAATGATTTAAAGGTTCAGTCTGTTGCCTTTTGGCAGTTTTGAGAGGAATTAGTTCCACTTGTTCCCTCTCATCCAGAAGTAGGTAGTTCAGTTCTTTTTAGAAGTGCACCGGCAGGTAAAAATCCCATGAAGTCTTCCTCTCCTCTTTTCACATTTAATACTCTCATATCCACCTGAGCCTTAAACTAATTTATATCCCAGAAGTGTTATGAATACAAATGGATTTTTCTCTCCCTCTTCTCTTTTTTTTCCTATAAAGTAAGACAAATACTTATCTCTGCAAGTGCATTGCTGCTCGCTAGTCAGAATGGTTTTACTCAGAATGTTATTCTGAAAGCACATTGGCACTCAGATCTCCAGTGTTCTATGTGTGTTTACATCTATCTGTATTAATACTTTCTGAGTCATTGCAGTCTCAGTAATTTATTTTACACAAAGGTTATACTAAAGCTGCCAAAGTTGTACTACAGCACTACTATAGGCCCAAGTCTCTTACAGAAGAATTTTAGGTTTATGTAGATGTAAAGAATGTAGTTCCTTATACATGCTTCTGTCACGTTTCATAGAGCTGTCCTGTGGATTGGTTGAAGCAGGTAATCCATCTACATCTGTCTTTCAAGGTGACGGTCCACTGTTTTTGTAAGTTTATGAAGTATTGTGAGATAGTCAGAACCCCTTTAGAAACCAAAGTTGCCTTACAGGAGCCTCTGAGTATATGTAGGAGCTGTTGAGGAAGAAATCAAAATGTACTTCGAAAATTGTAATATGTTTTATTAGCATTTCTCACAAAATAATCTTATATAACCTTGCATAAAACGTGAACCCATGGGGCAATGCTATAATCAAAATGATAAATAACAACTTCAAATTTTTCATCTTTTCTTATTGTCCAGAAGAGTTAGCAGTCAATCGGGAGCATTAAGAATTCCATTCCTTCTCTTGGTCAGCTAAAAATGTATGTCTAAAGACAGTCATTATGTTTGCAAGATTCTTGGACTTGAAGGATTTAAAAGCATTTTTCAAAAGGACTGTGAATAATCACAGGTACACCAAAGAAAACTCATATTTTTGAAAGACTGTTTTATCTCTCACAGTCGCCATTTTTCAGAGGAATGTCTCCAGCTCTTGCATTGCTTCTAACTAAGCAATACTGGAACCTCAAGCTATCTGTAGTTCAACATGTTAGATAGTCAATTTTAATAGTTACTATGCCACAATGTATTTTATATTTCATATTTTATAATGATTTTTTTAATAATGTTTATTTAGGTTATGAGGTGAAATTAACCTGTAAATCTCCACCTTTTATTATTTGATTTAAAAAATCCAACTTTTTCATACATGCAACAAATGAAGTTAATACATTAAACAAATAAAGTCAGTGTCATCACACAGGAGGAACTACTTCAGCCTTAGCCAGGTATTCATTCCCCTTTGTCTGTGGGGCACTCTAGCAAGGAGGAGGAGTAGTTGGAGCTGCGTTTGTTACTGGAGTGAGCAATTCAGTCAGTAGGCTTCTAAGAAAAGGTAAGTCACACCCTCAACACATCATGATTGATTTTGCTAGTATCTTTTATCTCTGTATAGTGGGCATCCAAAAGAAAGCTCTTATTATCTTCCTAAACCTCTGAAAAAATTCAGGCACTGTTAAGCACTAGTCACTCAATCTTGCATGACAGTTTGAAGAGTATAAAAAAGTATACAGTCTGAAGACTGAAATATCTTTAACTTCAAAAAAGGGAAACAAGCTATGTGTCTAATAAGCAGGGATTTTAAAAAATTACAATGTTGGATTTGAACATCTAAGTCTCTCTTTTTGTCTTGATGAATATTTTAATAGGCATTCATCTGGACAAAAATTGTGGTGAAAAATATTGGGGAAGATGCTGGTTCTTAAATCTTAGAAAAATCAGAAGTATGAAAACAGGAAACATAGGTAAGCAGAAAAGAGGCTTTTTTTCCATTGCAGTAATCACACTGGTCAGAACTTCTAGGACATTTTTAGTGTCTTAAACAAGAATTTGCACTCTATCTCAAGCATGCAGAATCAATGATGTGATTTCTCATTCTGCCTCTTGTCTTTAGTTCTTCTGGATCATACAACCAAAATATTTTACAAGGAGCTCAGTAAATAACAGTTTATCTTACCAAAGAACAAGTCGTTTCAGTGAATGGCATTTCCATACCAGGAAGCAGAATATCAAAGGTTTAATAGTATACGTTGAAAGATAAAAGAGCTGCATATAGACAAAATTAATTATTAAAATGAAATATATCTTAGTATTTAAAAATCCACAAGCCTTTTCTGCTGCTTTCCATTAGCTGCAACAGTATAGTGGAATGCACTTTGTCTGCAGACTATCTCCTCCCATGCATAATTCACATATTAAATCTAGTTTCAAAAACATCATTTATGTAACAGCCCCACAGATTATATCTTTTTTAATGATTATAAAACTCAAAATGTCCAGACCATAATCAGACTATAGTCTTTTCTACCCTTCCAGATCCTTCATGGTGCTATTTGCTAATTTGAATTGCAAACATTGTGACTCTGGCACTCTGCAATCTTGGAGAATAAGAATGGAGTGTTTTAACTTTCCTGAGGGGATGACTTAGAAGGATAAGAATCAAAAACTTAACACTGAACAATCTATAAACCCCATTTTACCCTGTCTGGGGAACAGGAGAAGGAAACTGTGCTCAATAATAAAGGTATAAGTAGCAGTTGGTTTGTTGTTACAGTGTATGCCTGCCCATTAGGACACTCACTTTTGCAAAACTGTACAGCAAAACATGGTTCATAACATATTTCACCTGAGCCTGGATTACTGAACATGAGCATTTCTCACTATCTTTTAGTTTTATGAATTTCCACTGTTTGCTATGATCACCTCCTAACCTGACTGAAAAATTCAGACAGAAATTTTGGGAAAAAAAAATCTGGAAATCTCTTATTTTAAAGAATTCAAATTAATGGGCTGGTATATCTTGATACTTATTTAAGCTATCTTAGTTTCTGAGCAGCTACTGTCATGACAATGACAAATGCATTTTCTTACAAATAGTAGTAACTTTTAAAATCTGCTCATTAACATTCTGCAGTAAACTAAAAGCCAACAATACAATCTATCTTGATTGTCTCCACTTATTTCCCAAACATTTATATTGACCTTTCTGAAGGTATGTTAGATGTCTATTTTAAAATAAACACCAAGATTTTCAGGATCACAGGGTGTCTGTTATGGTGTCACAGCTAGAGATAATCTTTTTAGAATGACTCAGCAACTGTACTAAAATGAAAACTGCTTACATAAACACACTGTTGACTGGCATCTATGGTATTCAGCAGCCTCTCAATTAATTTTTGAGAAGCCATAGGTCTAGGAGATGAGTGGGAGCACTGGCAGGAAAAACATTACGTGGGTGTAGGTGTAAAGACATGTTTCCCAGTTTGAAATGCCTCTTCATATACTTCTTCAGTGACTAAGAGGATGCGTAATCACTACCCTAGCTTTAAGCCCAGTTAGATTTAAAAAAAGAAAGAAAATAAGTAAATAAGCCAATGCAGCCAAATATGGTGGGCTCATGACCTTGGTGAGTTAAATACACTCTTGCGTGTTTTCTTCTTATGAACTAAACTTCTGTTTTATCATACTCTCAGCTGAAAGCAAGGATGCTGTTCCAGGATCAATACAAGTACTTTTTCTAGTGCAGAGCCTATTCTTAGCAGAGATCCATATGAAAAAGAGACTCAGGTGACACAAAATTTAGTCATATATCCTTTAAAACAAGTATAGGAGACTTGTAATGTTTAATCTTCTGGCCCATACATACAAAAGCATCAAATAAAAATGTTGGCTTAAAACAAATGAACTGTGATAAACATAGATTTTCCATTTCCAAAAGATATTCTAAGACAAAATCCTAAATCTTCACAGAGTTTTGTTTATGAAATTTTTTAGGGTCTTGCTGATATACTCACAAATACTGTGTTTTTGGGAGACTGCTTATCTCTTTTTTTTCCAGTGATGAACTATTCTATGACCTCAAACCAAGTTTCCTTAGCTCAGCATCTAAATTTTGGCTCTGAGCAAACATGGGGAGAAATGTACTGACTAGCATATGAATAAAACTACTAACTTTGAAACTACTAACTGGCACACAGCAGGTACAGTTCACCTAATTCCCACCATTCTGATGTCCTCTGTCCTGGTATGTTGTAGTGTCTATCTTGAGTATTTAAGCCTGCAGCATTTTACTAAGGATTTATAATTCCATTCAAGAAAGAAAATATTCAATGGCTTCTTGGAGAATGAGTCAATTTTTGCTGTGATTCCTACACAGTCTATGTAAATGTACATGACTTACAGTTCTACTTGAGTCTTCAGTGGTTTAGAAGTCATTGGGAAGTGAAAACAGATCCAGTGGGAGCAGCAGTCTGTCTGCAGCTGCCTGTATGTGGGTATCACCAAATCCAGGCAAACGGTACCTGTCTGCCTCAGTGTCCTACCACAGAGTGGGAAAGGGCCTGTTGTACTTATTTCCAGCCTGTGATGCTATGTGAAGGGCTCAGCCTATCTCACAAAGACTTCTAAAAGCTAAAATAAAATTGTTCCTCAAAAAATATGTCTGTTTTGACAAAGTCACAGTGAAAATAAGCAAGCCACAGGCAGGGAAACTGTGTAGTTAGTGCTGATGACTCAGGATTAATTACAAAATGATCACTGATATCCTCTGTAATCACTATTTGAAACATCAACCAGCAAAGCTTGTCATATTTTTTTTTTACAAGTTAAACTTTGCTACAAATAATAATCATAAGATTTTATCAGTTACCCTGTCATATGAGGAATTAAAACTAGAAGGTAATTTCATGTAGGATTTATGAACATCTGCTGAAAAATTCTGGTGACAGATAATAATCAGGATGTCACCATTAGTATTCTTATGTAACAGTGGACAGAGACTGTGATGAGAGGATAATAGATAAATATCGAAGGATGAAGTTCTAGAGAGCATTTAAAACAAACATCAGAAACCAATTTTGTTGAAGTTTCTCAGGAGAAGGAATCTACTGAATGGAGCAAAAATGAACAAAGATAAAGTTCTTAAATGAACCAAAATCCACAGAAGTTAGTGAGCGATGCCTGTGAGCATTCCACAAGGCTCTTTACTGAAGAATACACACTGGGGGGGTTCAGAGAAAAGATTTAAATTTTCAGAAGAAATCATACATGTTGAATGTGGTATCAGCAAAAGCATGCTCTACTGAATTAATGTTAGCTGTGAATTCATGAGAACTATTGTTTTATGATTTCATAATTCTCCTAGAATCATTAAAAAATTCCTGACATGGTTTAATTTCCCTTTTGATATTTTTCAGGCAGAGCTGGGCAGAGCTTAATTCAAATCCTTAGAGATTTTTTGAGCAACTTATATATGTTGGCACATTTTTCAAACTGTACTCAATTATTTTGGTGTATTAGATTTTCCATGTTTTCTTTTGAAGAATGTGTCACTTTGTAATGCTGCTCAGGTGTTTAGAATTTAGTGGTGTTCTATATCTGTCACTTTAATAGCTGTAGACATGTTTAAATTTATTAATATCTGGTGTCACTTCTTTCTTCGGAAATTAAATATGACAATTGAAAATGCTTATGTGTCCGACCCAAGTTCAAGTTTAAGAAATTTATTTTGGAATATGCAAAAACATTTATTAAAACTGACAAAAGATGGTGTTGTATTATTAAGATGCAAAAAGTCTTTACCTTCTTCCGCAGTTTACACAGTCCCAGCTCACAGGGTATTGGCAGCTTATTCCATTGACTCCTCACTTCACCATGGCAGATAGAGCAAACTTAGGCCATGGAATCTCAGAGGTGTGACTGTAGTGTGAATGTAGTATGGACATTTTTATCACATAATTTTTCAGACGGACCTGCGCATCTCTCCAACACAACGTACACATGCTTTTTCTGAAAGGATTTAAGAATGTCATAACTTGGCTTAATTCAGGAAATATAATGTATTTTTTCTCTCTCTCCCAAATTCTCTCTCTCTATATATAAGTACTTATAAGCAATTTTGTGTAAATAAATATTTCTAAATAATAAAAAAAGAAAAACAAATATTTTAAAAATGCTTTGAAAAATAACTTACTTGCTTGAACAGCAAGTTTTTCTCTTGAATAACAAGCTCTTTTTAGAAAACTAAACAATTCCTTAACGTGTATGAAGACAATATACTGCACTTCCTGAATAGCTTAGCTAAAATTTTTGTTGCCAGCTTTCAGTGTGAACAGTCTATAATTCAGTGTTCAGGCATTATGTGGCATCTATAAAGTACACAATTTCATAAAGGATGAAATAATTAAAATTCTTCTTGGTCAGACTAAGTCAATCCAGAAAAGTGCTTATTACATCTCTCTTTCCAGTGACTGATAGCTTAGGGAAATAAATAAATAAATAAGTAAATATTCTGCTACAAAAACTTGTAGCAGAAGCTTAATTTTCAGGATAAATGTCACATGTTGTACCAAGAGGGCAGTTAACTCCAAATACACCTATGATTCTTTGTAGATCTCTCTCTCTATATATATAACTTGGAATTTCTTCCTATACTTAACATTAAGCTTCATTTTTAAAAGTTTATATATCTATTCAGGGATAGTCCTGGAAGCTGAGAGAAAAAATATGTAAGTTGCAGAGTTGGAAGCTTATAAATCCTGATATCTTTATTCTAATTTATATTTGAAACCTAGAAATTATTGAACATTAACCTCTAAGCTCAGCTTGATACATGAATGCTCTAAGTATATGTCCTATTCAATCAATATGCAATGGTTTTCTTTCTTTCCTTATCAATAAATTATTTAAGCCTAGCTAAGTTTCTAGGTTTTATCCTCTTCCTCACAGTGAGAGAAGATGATTCCTCCCTGTGAGGCCTGTAGAAATATGTCAGGAGTAGCTATTATTTGGGATACATATATAATTCAGGGAAACCAAGAAAGATCTCTCAAAACTTAAACATATTTCAGTATAAAAATCAATATAAAAAACTCAATATAAAAGTAAATGAAGACAAGTAGAGAATTAAAGTAAATTCAGAAGTTAAGAGAAAAAAAAAATCAAGGATCACCATAATGACAAGTTCCCCTTTTAAGACTGCAGTTTTTGTTTATCAAATCCATTTTACCAGTTGATCAATACAACCCTGATAAACCTCCTATTCCAAGTTGTCTCTCATCCCTTTTATGTTTCCTTTGTTCTTTTCTGCTCACTTGTGTTTCCTTATCATGTCTCTCGTACATTAAGGAAAAGCAGAGATGTGTATCTTTTTTTTTTTAAATCACACCCATAGTTTTAGCAATAATAATAATTGAGTAGAAGAGCTGGTGAACCTATCTAATTCTTTCCTTTGTTCATACTCAGTTAAAGTTCAATAATGTAATCATGTAAAAGTATTTAGAGAACAACTTAATTTGGGAGACACATTTTTAGCAAAGATTAGCAAAAGATTAAGATTTTAGCAAAGATTAATTCCTTTTATATTTTGGAGGAGGGAGAAATTCTCTTTTGTGTGTGTGTAACAATTAAAAACAGTAATATATCCCACACTTTAACACTCCTACTGTATGAGTCATGACTTGTTGTTAACATTTAAATTCAACTTTGTCTTTGTTTGTACTGCTTTGAAAGTTTTGAACCATGATGTGTTGGTTAATTTTCCTCTAAGCTCAAATTCTAACATAATGAACTATTGTAGAGAAGATAAAGATTTTAATGAATAGTGTAAATACAGTAAGAACACAGAACAACTCCTGGCAGTTGTCATTGTTTTAAATGACTGCCAAAACTTTAAGAATCTTACAAAAGATCCATAAATATGAGATGGATTTCAAACAAATATATATATATATATTCTGATATTATTTGTGACCATTATTACTAATTTCCAGAAACAGTTGTCTGAGCTATTTTTTAACCGTAAGAACACGATCTGGAAAAAAAAGTCTTGCAGATACTTTTAAAAATATATTTGTTCAAAGATCCTTGTTAGTAGAAATAGTGCAAACATTTTAAAGGAGATACTTTACTTTGATTTCTTTCCTATTTATAAATTATATTGTAATCAGAGCGGGGAGCAGAACCAATTACTTTCACTGCTGGTAAATAAATAGCCTGATAATCCCAAAATAATTTTGTACAGCCAGGGGCTACAAGAATAATACATACACCACTCTTTACCAGCTTCCATGTGGGTCTAGAGCTGTAGACCATAACCTTCTGGGTGTGACCACCCAACCATTATTTATCTACTGAATAGTCCAGCCTTCAAATCCATGTCTCTCCAATTTTTAGATAAGGATGTGGTGTGGGACCATATCAGCCTTGTAGAAATCCAAGTAGGTGATATCAGTTGTTCTTCCTTTGTCTGATCATGTAACTCCATAGCAGAAGACCACCAGATTCTTCAGGCAGTTTACCTGGTGTTTGGTGATGCCATACTGGTAAAGTTCACCTCCTTTTTTTTGCCTTTTCTTTTCAGTCTTATTTAACTATAGAAATCAATGGGTTTTACTTTTCAATAATTATACAATTGCCATCTCACTGGTAAAGAATGCATAAGCAAATGGCTGTGTGGTGCTTAGCTGCCTGCCAGGTTAAACCACAACAATAACTTAATGAGCAGCCAGATAGAAATAATTCTATCTATTGAGTTAACATCAGAGATAATCAACTCTGCCCCTGGTCTGCTATGAAAGGAAATATACACAGCTATTTAAATTCCTAGACAGGGGAATGGAGTCTGTATGCATTCAGATTCCATGAACAATATCCATACAATGACTCCAAAAAGTACAAATTATGTTTTAGAGAATTGTGTCTTAGAGCTTATTGCAAAACCTGGTCTGTGTACATAATTAAATGCTCTAATACTACTACTATATATTAGTGTATTTTTCATTACTTCATTTGACTATCCACAGCATTCCACTATTGTACCTTTGCCATGTACCTATTATTTTATAATGATCAGGTCACAAATCAATTTACTCCATCAACCCGAATGACATCAGCTATATAAGCCATAAATCATAAGCTAATTTTCCAAACCTTTAATCATTAATTCTCCTTTCTTCCCGAGGCAACAGAACTTGACTACATTTTATGTTCCAACAGGTCTTACACATGCTTTATAAAGAATAAGATACACTTCTATCACTAGGCTAGAGGTGGTCAATGTGTCTAATTTTATGAACTATACTTTTTAATGTTTATGGGTCTGGAAGGTGCAAAATATTTACGGCATATTGGTCACCCAAAGATATGAGTCTACACCTGTGTGGTTTATTTCTCCCAGTACACAGGATTGTGAACTACACAGAAGCCATGTTGCCAGTAAATCACTGCTGTTTTTCTATACAACCTAATCATAGTATGAGATCTCCACATTTACACTAAAAAGTACAAAGCAGATCTATAAGAACAATTTGGTACTTCTGCTCTACGTGTAATAAGTAATCTTTATTCTTAATTATGTTCATGCAGTTAGCCTTTTATGCCTATTTAACCGTGAACTTCATATCACTGCATAACATTCTAATCAGCTTCTATTTTGCAAATTTTATTTGCACGTGATTCATACAATCTACACTGTCCCTAAAATTATCAAATACAAATGTATTTACTAATTCTTGTGGCAATAAGCCAGGTTAACAAATTCAAAAGCATTTTTTTAATCTATGGGTCATTCATTCTCAAGAAGTTTACAATTTTAGAATGTTTTCATAAGCCTCTGTGATATGGTTTACTGTATCACAGATTCCTTGCCCATTTTTCTTTGACATTTATTAAAATGCTAAATTCTGAATGGACAGCATATTATGAAACTATAGAGAAACTATAGTTGTTGAAACTATACTTTCATATATAGTTTCATATATAGTTGAAACTATATATAGTTATAGTTTTATATAGTTATATATATATAGTTTCATATATAGTTGAAACTGTATATGAAACTATACAGAGAAGAAGCGGGATAAATTTATTGAGTGATGGTGCAAATATGTTACAAGGAAAAAAAACTCAGGAAAAATGCCATCTCGAACAACCAAGGAAAAATAATCCAAAATCAGACACTTCATAAATGAACTATCAATAGTAGGAAAGCCTTGAAAGACCTAAGTTGTAGACATCAAATCTTTCTAAAAGTTCATATTGTATTAGAATAATGAAGAAAGAAATTTCACAAATTTGCAGAAATTGGAAAATAACTATTGAATCTTAACATAGCATAGTTAGAGTATAATTTCCCTAAATAATCCTCAGTGAAGGAAGTTTCTGTGTAAAATATTGACATTTCACTCTTTTCACATAAAAATAAACAAATAAATTAAGTATTAATATAATCACAATTTCACTGGAGAGGCAACTGTTCAGAAAGTATTGTGGGAATGCGCATCAGTGGATGACTGGATAATAATATGAAGTCACAATTTGTAGGTGGCTTTCCCACAGAGCTGAAAGTTAAGTAAACAAGCAATTTAAGCGAAGAAGAGAGGTTATCCAGAAATTTTACCTTCAAAACTGTTGTACAGGATGTGATGACAAACTGCTGGATTTAAAATAGTTTTGCACCTCCATTTTTTATATGCCCAGTCAGTATTTGTCCTCTCATTTTTGTCTCTGTGCAGCAGCCTATCATTAAATGCCATCTTTGATTTTTCCTCAAAATCTTGATTTCAACAAATCAAAATTATCTCAGAAATTTCTTGGTGCAAATTCCTGAATAGGTTATCTTTTAGGCTACTTTTGTATGCAGTGGGACTGCGTAGGGAATATCCAAGCATATGTAGGGAATATCCTTAGACACATTTCCCTCTCTATTTGGCATGGTCATATATCTTTCTTATTAATGTCAAATGCAGGACTACCTAACATACCTCCTCTGTTTCACAGAATCACAGAGGTGGAAGGGACCTCAAAAGATCATAAAGTCCAACCCCTCTACTAAAGGAGGTGCCCTAGAATAGGTCTCACAGGTGGTTGTCCAGTTGGGTATTGAATATCTCCAGAACAGGAGACACCACAGCTTCTCTGAGCAACCTGTTCTAGTGTTTCGTCACTCTTACCGTAAAGTTCTTCCGCATGTCAGTATGGAATTTCCTATGTGCGAGTTTTAGGGCATCGTTCCTTGTCTTCTTACAACTCACAACTGAGAAGAGCCCGGCCTCATCCATTTGTCTTCCACCTCCCCTTAGATATTTATAAACATTAATCAGACTTCCTCTCACTCTTCTTTTCCCCAGGCTGAACAGACGCAGATTACTCAGCCTTTCCTCCAGGCCCTTTGTCACCTTTGTCACCCTCTGCTGGATTCCTTCTAGGAGATCCCTGTCTTCTTTAAACTGGGCAGCCCAGAATCAGACACAAAAGTTTAAATGTGACCTCACCAGGGCAGAGTAGAGGGGAAGGATCGTGTCCCTCAACTTCCTGGCCATGCTCTTTTTAATGCACTCTAGGATACCATTGGCCTTCTTGTCCAAACTGGCTTAGAGTGAACTCTATCCCTTCATCCATATCAGAATTAAACAAGACTAGACCTAGCACCTACCCCTGGGAAACATCACTTGTTACAGGCCTCCAATCAGACTCTAGCACCACTGATGACAACCCTCTGAACTCTGGCAGTCAGCCAGTTGTCAATTCACCTCACCATCCAGTCATCTATCACATACTTTCTATGTTTCATAACAAGGATGATGTGGGAAATGGTGCCATACGTTTTGTTTAAGTCAAGGTACACAAAATCCACTGCTTCCTAGGGTAAATTTAATGTGTTGTATGCTTTGCTTCATTTGTGAATTTGCTATGGAAGCTATTTAACTTACACCATATTTTAGATTTTGACTTAGATTCTTTTTCTAATTTCAGACAAAGAATACATACTTTTAAAATATATATAATATTAATTAATAAATATTAATTATTAACTAATTAAAATAATGTTATTGATATCTCCTGCAGTAGCAGTGTCACTGTGTGGTGGACACTGTGCAAGGAGATTTGGTTAAAACTAGGCAAATAGAGATGTGAATAGAAATTAACAGCTAACTAACTAGAGTAAGAGAATATGTATCTTCTTCATAGCATGGTAATGGCTTTGTAACTGATTTTATACATGTGTACAGAGATTCTTAAGTGACCTAAAAAGTACAATTTACATCATTTCTAGGCAGTAGACCTTAAAATATTGAAACAAAATTAGCCCCTACAAAAACAAGATCTATAGTGTAAATATAAACAATATAAAAAAGATGAAAATCTCCTAAGGATAAAACAGTACTATTGACACCAAAGTTAATGGATGGCATCACAATCCTATTAACAGAGAATTTTCCAACACTTTACTGATTCCAAATAGCATCTTTTTGTGATAAAGGATGCATTTTTCATAGAATATAAGTCACTGATTTAATAGAAGAAGAAGGAATATAAAAGGAACTGTAAAAAAAAATACTACAGAGTTTAAATTATTTGGAGATTCTGATGTATGTGAGACATAATATGACCTTCCCCATAAAGTACCAAAGGAAAAGTAAAAAAGAATAAGAACAAGACTGTATAAAGAGAAATTCTTTCAAAGGTCTGGAGAACTACATACTTCTCATCGAAAGCTAAAGTATCAGTGGATAAAAAATGAGCTTAAAAGAGAAAAAAATCAAGATTAATTAACAAGAAAATAATAATCTCAAAAATGAGAGAAAGATAAATACATATGAAGGAAAAAATACAGAAATATATAATATATAATATATATATACTTGTCATGGTTTTATAATATTTGGTTATTGGTATTCCACATAACAACATGTAGTGCTTTGGAAGTTAAAGAGTTAATGCTCCAGGTCCAGGTACCTGTCCCAGAAGAGAAGAACTGCATCTCCCAGAGGGCTGTTAGCTGTTCTGTTACCATTTCTGCTCAGAGTGAAAGATAAAAGCCATTCATAGGTCACTTGAACTTCCTTTTTTTGATCTTGACAGTGTGGGTGCTCCCTAGACTGTCTCGCCTCAGCATTAGAGTAAGGACTTCAGCTTTCAGACACTCTCTCATTTAATTTGATTTATTAGTATCAATTCTAATTATATTGTATTATAGTGTATTATAGTGTGTTATCTTGCATTCCATTATCCTGTTTAGTAAATTAGTTTGTTTCTCCTCGGATCATTGCCACTGTTTAGATTCATCTCTCTACCCTTTTCCACATTTTCCCCTTTTTCCTTTTCCCGGGACATGGATACATAGGTCCCCCTACCCCATTAATCACAGAACCAGGTCTAACCAGCCTGTAAAACCGTTGACAATACTATATAATAATATAGTTATTGACATCACATCTAAAAGATGTTTTGCTATATTTCACAAAGAAACAAAACAGGATCATAGAACTGTAGGGGTTGAAAGAGACTTCTGGGGATCATCTAGTCCAATCCCCTGATGAAGTATGTTCCTTAGAGGAGGTTGCACAGAAAAAAATTAATGTGCGTTTTGAATATCTTCAAAGACTCCATAAACTCTCTGGGCTTGTTCCAGTGTTCTGTAATCATGAAAGTAATTTTTTTTCACTTTTGTATCGAACTTCCTGTGTTCCAGTTTGTGCCTGTTGCCCCTTGGCTTGTCACTGTGCATCACAAAAAAGAGCCTAGAAAAATAAGGACGGAGTTGGTTTTTCCCTCATACTATCTGGTATGACGGTATGCTTTAGCTTTAGGGGAAAAACTATGTTGCCACTGTTTTTAGTTATTGCTTAGTAGTGCTGTACAGAGCAAATAACATTTCAGTTTCTTAGCTTTTTGTTCTATTCTGCCTGTGAAGGAGGTTGAGGGGCACAAGAACCTGGGAAGGGATACAAACAGGATATATGATCTACGCAGGCCCTACAAAAGGATATTCTATACCATTCCATTCTGTACCTGCCAGTTGGGAAGAAGCTGCTTGGAGACTGGCTGTACATCAGCCAGTGAGTGCTGAGCAATTGCTTATGTATCACTTGTTCTGTACATGTATATATTATTAGAATAACCATCATCCCTCTTCCATCTTCCTTATTCTGTCTTAGTCAATAGTTTTCATCTCAACTCACAAGTTCTACTTTGGGTTATTTTTTCTCCTGTCCATCCCACTGTGAGTGGGGGAGTGAGCAAACAATTGTATGTGATTAAACCACTGAGTTAAACCACAACACTGTCCATCTCCAGAAACAATACAATAGATAGTAACACAGTGAAAAGAATGGTGGGTGACAGCTCTGGCTCTAATGATGTGTTTCAAACTGGAAAGCAGATGGCCAGGTCTGCTGCATCCATTCGTCTGTAAAGATGTATTAAATGAAATACTTTTGGAGGATTTAGGAGAACTCCTATCAGAGTACTGCATCCAGGCCTGGGGCCCCCAGTGCAGGGAGGACATGGAGTCCTTGGAGCAGGTCCAGAGGAGGAACACTAAGATGATTAGAGGGCTGGAGCACCTCTCCTATGAAAAAAGGTTGAGTGAACTGGGAGTGTTTAGCTTGGAGAAGAGAAGGCTCTGGGGAGACCTCATTGCAGCCCTCCAGTACTTGCAGGGAGCATATAAACAGGAGGGGCAATGGCTGTTTATGAGGGTGCATAGTGATAGGACAAGGGGGAATGGTTTTAAGCTGAGACAGGGGAAGTTTAGGTTAGATTTTAGGAGGAAGTTCTTCACACAGAGCGTGGTGACACGCTGGAACAGGTTGCCCAAGGAGGTTGTGGATGCCCCATCCCTGGAGTCATTCAAGGCCAGGCTGGATGTGGCTCTGGGAAGCCTGATCTGGAGGTTGGCGACCCTGCACATAGCAGGGGGGTTGAAACTAGATGATCATTGTGGTCCTTTTCAACCCAGGCCATTCTATGATTTATGATTCTATAATTAGAAATGCCTCAATTTAATTTGATCTGAAATACCGTAAAAATCTACTGCACAAATCCGTGGACAAATGAATAAATTTATTACCTCATATTATCTCAATTTGTTACCTCATATTTCATTTTAAATACTTGGTATTTAGATGCAATGGTTTGGGAGAAGAAATTCCTAAGATGAAATGCCAGATTTTCTTTTTGAAAATGATTTTCTAAAATGACAATGTTAGGTGGAGAATATGAAATTAATTATCACCTTAAGTATAGGCACTACTCTGAGAATATCATTAATTAATTTTATTTACTTATTCCAAACATAAATTATTGAATTATTTTTGGTAAAATGCACATCAGTAGTTTCCAGTAGGTACTACAAATAAGTCACTTAAGTCTTTTGCAGTTTCACCACTGACTCTGTAGGTACACCACTGTGTCCAAGAACTTAAGAATTCATGTACAATTCTGTGCTTCATTTCTGAAATGGAATTTCTAGTTTTTATGTCTAGCTTAGTTAAAGTCTATCATAAATACATACAGATAAGGTTCACATATGATGTAAAACTTTCAAATTAGCCATAGTGGCAAAGTTTAGGTTAAGAAACAGTGGACAAATAAACATTCCTGAGATAAAGACTCAAATATATATGTGCAAACAAATTGGCCCTTTAGCAATGGCTATACAAAGTAATGTACTCTTGAGCCTTCACAGCTGTTAATTCACTGTCTCTGGTCAAATAGACTTGGTATTTTATCTTAGATTTACAGGTGTTAAAGGGAAAATGATGTCATACTTTCTCATACTTTCAAGTATTAATTTACCAAAGATACATTTTCTTCATGTTTATTGTAGAAAAGACAAGCAATATAAATATCAGACAAACTTAAATCAAGAATTCTGCTTGGCACAAAATCCCAGATGCATTTCAACATGATAGCAAGTGGTATCTTGGGAATCAGATAATTATATTTGAGTTAGAGGCAAGAAAACCAGCTTAACTCTACCTAAAAGTATAAAAAAATTATGTTTTTGCAGGCGACATGGTGACACTGAATTTCTTCAATATACATACCTCACACCATTCAGAATTCTTTATTTTACAGAGGACATTCACATGGAAGATTAGGCAGAGACTTAGCTGTTCTTCCATGGAAGAAGAATATACTAAGTTGTGCCATGTAGCATTGGACACATTCATATGGATATATGTGTTAATCCTCAAGTCATTAGTTGATGAAGTTCACAGAACAATTAATTCAACCCTCAAGTAGATGCATAAGCTAAGATTCAGCTGCCCATATATACTTGAGATGCCCTAGAATATCCTCCTGGCCTACAGCTCCTGCTGGAAAGAAAGGATGTCTCTTAGATCTGATTTTACACTTGAGAGCCCCATATGGATATTTCTGATACCTTGAGAAACCTCAAATGTTACTGGGTGTCTTTATGTGTGAAATAGATATGAATCTTTGTTGTTTGGGTGGATAGCTCCCTAAGACAATTTATCAACTGGTACTTCATTTTAGCTCTTTTCATTCCCTTTTCTAAAAGATGTGCTTTTTTGAACACAAATACTGTTCAAGGTCATGTACAGAATTACCAAGCAGGTCTGAAAGACCTGTTTTCGCAGAGATTTCCATTTGTCAAGACATCCAATCCAGGGAGGTTTAACTGGCATTAAAAGGAAGATCTTTTCACAGACTCCTGTAAGACCTTCCCAAAAACTTTCCTAATTAAATCGTTTCTGAGCCTCCATCTAAAGCCCAGATACAGTATTTTCAAGTGTCATTTCTTAACTTTACAGTTGTTGAATTTTGTTAACTGGTCTTCTTCCTGCCTATTACAAAATTGGCAAAGGGCTACACAAAGATAAAAGGCTAAAACTCACTCATTACTTAAGCAGAGTGGAGGCTACTGTATTATTGCTTAATTTCCTGATTCCCCTGAAACATTTAAATGTATATTCGTATGTATGAAGGGATTAGGTGTGAGAGCAGTGGAGGTTAAAAGTGTTTTCTATGCCTCATGTTATTTATCAAACAAGTAGTCCTCTTTCCTTTCAGCACTCTAGTTTTAAATTCCTTTGTGAGAGAACAGCGATTGCAGCTCTGAAATGTTCATTTGAACATGCCTTTCTTTGCTTAACAAAATTTTACACCTCTATATAATATTTAAAGAACTTTAAACATTAATATGCACAAATTTTATTGAAATTCAGATAGCAACTGAAAATGCCAGTTTTGTATTTTTGTTTTAGGTTCATTTATTAAACACTGTAAAGTAAGTATTTTAAAATTAACTTCTTTTTTTTCTTTTTTTTTTTTCTTTTTTTTTTTTTTTCTGTGTGCGTGTGAGAGAGAGAGAGAGAGAGGCTACAAAGATAAGAAGATTAAATTGAAGGTCAGAAGGTGGGTACATATAATTCCAGAGCGTAACAACTGAAGCATGACAGATCTGGTAATAAAAATGTCTAACTTCTTCTGGTATAGTTGAAAAAAAAGCTGTTCTTAGTAAGCCTTATAAATGACTGAAACTTGATAAAAGTAACTTTTGCTATTATAGCAAATACAATAGTATCGGGTATTTAATCCTAATAAAGTTTTTGTGAATCACAAGCAAATTGATAAAACATATTTTGCCTTAACACTAAGATCAGACATAATAGATATCTCTGATTTAGTGTCAACATTAAAAAGATGATAAATACAGCAATAAATTGACAAGATTATAATATTTGATTCCTTTTTTCATATTGACAGGGATATAATATTTTATTCACCTTCATACTCTTGGAATATGATTGCCTATGATAACAATATGTACATGGTAGTGCCTCAAATTCTAATAAGATCAGTAACAGAAAAGCAGCTTGTAGAACACTGCAGTAAAGAAGGAATTAAAAATAAACTGTAAAGGCTTCACAGCAAAAGGCACCCATTTCCTGCTTGATTGCTAATGGTGAAGTAATACTGCACCAGGTACCTTCAGTGCTGCTCCAGCCCCACCATGGTTCCAGGTGTTAGACCACAGTGGAAGTGCAAGCTGTGACTACTGAATATTGACTTCAGCATTACTAGAGAATGGCAACAGACATTGCATTCTTCTGGAAGTAGGTAGGTAAGGTACTAAAATAAGCCCAAGCAGATTCAACACCACAGAGCAAACAAGCAGAGGTATCATGATCCTCCCAGAAAAGAGGAGTGTAAAACTCCACCACAGAGAATAATCCCTCCTTCCCAGGTCCTCAGAGGAGAATGACAGCTGTTAGTGCAGAGACCCTGGCAAAGCGAGAAAAATTGCAGAGAGAAGGATGGATGCTAAGAAGGGATTTCTTTCATAAATGTTGGAACTATGTTAACAATGAGTCTATTTGTTAATTTGGACTGCAAATGTAGAGTAACTATAAATGCCATGGTTATAAGTGTATTCTCTCCATTTGTGAGAGTTCTGAGTATAACAGTATAAATGATTTTATGGTAGAGCCATACATCTTCTCAAATTTGAAAAGTAAAAACCAGCATAGCATAGAAGCACTGGGTTTCTGTTCTTCGTCCTATCACCATATTTCAACATAGAAGTCAAAGAATACTTCTGAGATATAGGTTCTTAAATTTTATTTATCAATTACTCATTTTATGTGACAAAATATGAATTTAATGTTAAATGCAAAAAGCAACACATATGTGTTATTTGTATGAACTTCTCGATTCCTCAGAGCGACATTACACCAGAGAATTTTGTGGCTACCCTTTTCTGTTTTCATTTCAGGGGAGGAAAATCGTGGTTTGTGGATTTAACTCCAGAGAATCCACTGGGAGGAAGCAAAATAGCACAGCCTAAAAGCACCCTTCAGCCAGCTGTAATTCACTTTTTGAAATTATATTACTTTGATTTCACACTAAGACAGAAACATTCTTGATGGTATTTTCCATATCTGAAGTCCAAAACAAGCTCTTACTCTTGTGCACCAATAAGGCTCTGCTGGAGAATTTGGCCTCAGGAGTAAATAAAGCAATTGAATTCTTTTCATGTTAAATCTATAAGTAAGGGACAAATCTCCAACTCAACTGCAGCACTCAGCACAAGTATGACACAGATTTATTTCTTCTAATGAAGCTTCATGATGCCATTGGAATCTAATCAGATTCACGAGAATATTGAATTTGACCTAAGTATAATTTGTCTTTATGACATGGAGGCTCCTTGAAGAATACCAGCAAGTCCTGTGAAAAAAAATATATATAATACAGCAATAAGAAAAAAAGTCTTTCTTTAGATTTTGAGACAGCATGTGTCAATTTATATTAAAATGAATTAATTGTTAACAAAATTAAAAGTCAGAAGAAAGAAAAATCATTGTAAATGTACTTCCAAGCTGTCAAAAATAGCCTTCCATAAACAGAGAAATCAAAAGCTGACAGATTCAGAAATAACCTTTGGTATGAAATGCACTATCGCATTTTTAATTCTTTTTAGAGACTAATGAAAGTAAGTTGGAGAAAAATACTATATATTGTTAGTTTTTCTCTTATGCAAACCTAAACTGGGATATTTTTATATGGTTCATGGAAACTAACTGAAAAAGAATTAAAAACAAGTTATATGAACTAGAAGATTTGTTTAAATTATGAAAGCTACAGTGGTTTTAGAATAACTTGCACAATGCTTATTTTACATAAAGTAATACTGAAATTCAGTGAGATCCTACTTAGCATGAATAAAGATGGAAAGCTCTAATCTGAACAGAACAGAAATACTGAGTTCTATTCAAAAATAAAAACTTGACATTAACAAATTTGCTTATGGAATAGTAAACAGTTACCTACTGTCGGATATGTGTTATTCCAAAAATGTAGGTTGTTATCCATGTTATTTCAGAAATCCACAAGTACCAACAAAACAAGCATATGCACCTTTTCTGTAGATTGATGAGACTGAATACATAAGCCTATGTAATGCCTGCATTTTTTTTCATGACATGGAAATGCAAACCCATAAATCCCTATTTTTTAGCCAGAAAGAAGGAAATAATATGTTCTACAAAGAAAGATTTGTGTATCTCATTGGAGTTATCTCTGGTTGTGTAGTAGTGAATTTATTTACCAGGGAATACATTCAGTCTGATGTTCCTATATCAACCAAATAAAATTTCAGAGCAAATATGTTGATCTTGAAGGACATCTGAGGGTGAACTAGAAAATTTGAAGTGATTTATTTCCAACACAAATTATTCTAACTGAAAAGATAATTTCCTACATAGTCATCAGGCTGACAAACATTTTTGCTTGTAGAATCAACATACATAGAAAAAAAGGGCTCGCTTCTAACATATGCTATGTGACTGCATTTTTCATGTTAGACACAAAAATAACATACTGCTTGACATATATACATGAACATGGTTTTCTCTGATACAGTGAAGGCATGATATTCTGTATTGCTAAATATCTAATCAGTGATATCTGAGTTTAATCATCTGTTCTGGGTTTTTTTCTTTCTCCAGGAAAGTAACTTTAAAGAATAGGAGTCTGTCAGAATTAATTTAATTTAGAAAGGGAATCATATAGTCAGAAAAGAGTGGCAAATACTGTATTTCCCATCTGTTTTCAGCTGCTATCTTACTCTCCTTCAAGTAGTTTGTTTACTGACTTTAATTAAATTCACCTGAAAGCACTTCTACTTTCAGTAGTCTATTACTGCCTATTTTTCAGATTCAAGAATGCATTCAGACTTCATAATTTCTCTATGCTATTTACAAAAGATGACAGATTTTAATACTGTGGGAACTTTTTTGTCCAAATTTCTTTAATTGTATATGTAAATACTACAGAAGCCTAAAAGAGTCTCACAGAAGAATGAAACAAGCAAACAGGAAAACTCACAGAGTTATATAGCTAAGTTTTGATCTTTTCATTTGAAGACAAATAATTATAATTCAAATTATTGAATTATAAATAATTTAAATAATTATATAATTCCTACTTTATTAACATGGTCTAAAGTAGCTGGCAATGTTCTCCATATAGTTTTCCAGTTTCCACTAAATTAGAGCTTGGTTATTACTACTCTGTTCCTGCTGTTTTTATCATGTTGAATTTTAAGGAGATTGATTTGTTAAATGCATGAATAACACTTTATTTTTACAAGAGTGATAATAGAAACTACAAGTATAAAGTGAATATTAATAAGAATCCTGAAGCATGCTTTGCCTTACCTAATGACCGCGAGCATCTCAATCTCTGATATAAATGAAAAATAATGAAAACATACCTACCCATTATATTTCAGAATATCAAGACAACCATTAATCTGTATAGAATGGTTAATCAGATAAAGTGACTAATATAGCTGTATTTTTGCCTTAATTTCAAAGTCCGTATTTCATCTGCCACAGTACACCAAATTCAACGTATTCTTTGGGGTATTGGAGAGTTTATGAGAATTAGCAACAGCTAATGTGAAATGTATAGTGACTAAAAGCATTTTAGTAGCTTATGGAATTAAATACTCTGGTGTCTTCTGACTGTTTAGAGATAGGTGAAATACTGGTGACATTTGGCATGTTCTAAACAGGTCATGAAAGGTACAAATGTTTTGTTGCCAGCTTTCCAAGCAGATAATAACTTAAGCTATTTCACAGAAATATGAGGCATATTTGCTGAATAAAAACAACACATTACCATGTAGGTAGTTTGTGACAGACAATATCCATCTGCATGCTCATACTAATCAGGACTTCCTGGCCTTCCCACACATGCCTATTAAATCTGTGCCTACTCAGTGTCATTCGGAATGTGTCACTGAGTCAATATAAAAAAAAAGAAAAAAAAATAGCTGATTATCTTTTATTCAGCTAAAATCAGCTACACTTATTTTGTTCAAATTTAAATAAAAGAAGTTATTATGGAAAAATGAGATAATATATTTGTTTAAAATTTGACACCTTTTTGAAATTATCTTTGGGAATTAGAATTTCAAATTTGTTTCCTTAGGCCAGCAAATCAACTAAAGAATAGTGCACTTCATGTGGCCTTTTGGTACCTTCAGTTTTCACACATTCATTATAGAGGCATATCACTTGATAGATCATGCACAACAGCTGAATGCCTTCTGGATGCACTGTTTGCACTGTACATGTAATTCAAGTGCGTAAACCCTAACTGTTAAGTACTGAAGACATTAGATGTATTTTGAATTGAAATTATGAAGACCTCTATCTGTCAATCTTTTTCACCTTAATATTCTCTAAAGAAGGCCAAAGAACATTTAAACTATTTTTAGAATTCAGATTGACTTGCCGAAAAATCTTTCTCCTGCTTTTGCGTTTTTGTATGAACTCCTTCCCTCCTTTCTTCCACAGAGTTATTATGAGCTTCTAGCTTATCTACCTCTGTGAATGTTTCCCTATTCCCACATATCAGCATTTTCATCCTTACCTACATTTCTCATTGCTTCTGTCTGTCTTGGCTTTCTGTACTTTTTGGCTCAATTTCCCTTCCAGATTACAAGTGAACCCAGAAAGTTTGTCAGAAAGACCTACAATCATGATGGATTTCTAATCCTTAATGCTTTAGTACATACAATGATTTTTTGACACACTGCAACTTTTAAAAGTTGAGAAATACTGGAAAACTGCTCATAATCAGCAAAAAAATGCACATATACACCAGTTTAAGACATTTGTTTCAATAGCCTGATTTTAATTTGTTCAGTTACTTCAGCTCTGATATGTTATAGTCATGCTATAAAATGTCATGTGACCTTTGATTTCCCTGATATGAACAACTCTGAAGTTTGTTGTTATGTCTGATGGTATATAGTTCTGCCTACAATAATACTAGACACAGCATGGTTTATAAGAGAAGCATTAGCAGTCAGGCTGTATTGCTGTAGTTTAAACTATTTCAAAGCATGCTGTGATTTATTGAAGACAGAATTTAAGTTAGAGGCAGATATACAACCTTCTAACCTGTTCATACCATTTCCTTTTAATAGCCAGTGCTGATTGATCAGTGGTATACAACAGCAAAAGATAGCTATTTGTCTTACCTGCCTAAAGTTTTCCTCTTTCTTTAGAACAGTGTTGGCATGTGCTGGTGTAGATCTCCTTCCTATCATCTCTGAAGACGTGTTCAATTCAAAATAAGACTTTAAAATGAATCATATTCCCCTTAAAGTGAAATGGAAATAATCACTATTTTCAATGCTAAATATGCCTTTTCTGAATATGCAATTCTATATAAAAAAAGTTTTCAAATAGATTTCCAAAGACAAGCTGAATAAAAATGGACTGAAGCACTCCTGAAAGAATTAGTAATTGTTTACTAATCATTCGTTTATAGAAGGAGAAGCTGATATAGCAGGGATAATAGCATGACAGTGATAGGACAAGGGGGGATGATTTTAAATTAAAGGAGGGTAGATTTAGATCAGATGTCAGGGGGAAAGTTTTCTACTGAGAGAGTGGTGAGGTGCTGGAACAGGTTGCCTAGAGAGGCTGTGGATGCCCCGTTCCTGGAGGTGTTGAAGGTCAGGTAGGATAAGATACTGGGCAATCTGATCTAGTACTTGATCTAGCAGTTGGCAAGCCTGCCTGTGGCAGAGGTTTGGAGCTTGATGATCTTCAAAGTTCCTTCCAACCCAAGATATTCTACAATTCTACAGTTCTATGATTCTATGATGTGTTTAAGATCACACAGATGTTCTGCGAGATTAAAGATCTCTGTTTAAGCCTATTAGGCATTTGGACAAAATCTTTCAGAATCTTTAACTGCCTTCTTTTAATCTTCCTCCATTTTCCAGGAGAGCACATGTGTTCTTTGTACCCATGTACTTCAGAATGTCTTGAACAGGTTCATGATTTTGTTTAGCTTTTCACTACTTTTGAAATAGTACAGTAGTGAGGATTTTCATAAAGTCCCGTTAGAAGAGTAGTGACCACATCAAATAAATAAATAAATGAAAATAAATCTCAATCTCAATAGCTAATTTTTAAAATTAGTTTAAGAAATTGTCAAATGTATAACTTTCAACCTAGTATGGATGATTACAGATATGAACCCACAACACAAGAAACAAAAGGACTGTTACTCATTTTGAGTCAGCATTACACGAGAGAGTAAAACCTCAAAGATATTAGAAATGACTTATAAATTGCATGGATTTTCAACAGTTAAGAGTATCAGCACTTTCCACAACAAGCTTGGTAGCCACTAAGGTTGATAAACTCCCTAATTTCTAACTTACTAAACCATGAACAGTTCACTTGAATGAGTGCCACAGCACTTAGAACAAAATCTGAGTTTATAGAGAATTATCTTAGTAGATTGATATAACTGTTTTCCTAGGTTATCCATCACACTTGTATCATATTCTTATATATTTGCAAGCATAGTAAGCAGTTTCTATTTTAAACATAGATATATTACAAAATAAAACTTCTTAATTTTGAGTATTCCATTTTGCCCAGCATATAAAACTGAACACATAATAAACATCATCAGATCATCTCTTCATGGGAATGAAGAGGTTGAATTGACACATGATAATTCAAAGGTAGGAGAACCTGATTTATTCCATCCAAAATCCGATTGCAAGTGAGGTTCAGAAGGCTCTAATTGGTTTAACTTTTCACAATAAAAGTAAAAAGTACAAAATTCACAAGAGTTTCCATACAGCAGGCAGAAAAGCATTTATTTTTCTCGGTGTAAGAACTGGAAAACTCATTTTAAATAAATGTATGAGTATTTAGGTGAAAGTATTTAATGTACTACCAGCTAGATTTGGTATTTTTTCCAACTTACCAATATAGTTCACATGAGTGCAAATGATTTGCACATGAGACCATCTCTACGTATTTGCAATAAAAGTAGTGAGTCCAGTCTACTGTGTAACTCAGGGTTTGTTGTACTGGACAAACACAGGGTACCTGAGTGTAGCACTGTCCTGCCACATTTTGATTGTGATTTTATTTGATGTGTGATTTTATTTAAAAAAAATTAAAGGACTAAGCATTTTAAAGATTGCTAAGTTCTTTGAACCCTCATTAAAGATGACCCTATATGTCCATCTACATTTTCACAAAAGCTTATATTTCTATGTTGATTTTTTCCTAAGTAAGTGAAAAATTAAAGAGCAATATCTCACTTCACAGATTAGAATGGAAACGCAACAGACCAGGACAAAACACAACACTAAAGTGAATTAATTTAAAATAAATTAAACAAAGTTGAATAATAAACAGTAATTGTTGGTTTCTTGTTTCTTTTAAAAAAGATAAAACATTTCAAGTGACATTAATTTTTTATGCAGCTGTACATACCACAGTTGATATAAAGTGACAGTGGATAGTAAATTGTATTGACAGACCTTGGATGGATATAATTACTTCAACTAAGAATGGTTCTGAATAAATTAATCATAGTATAATAGCATTTCTATTTTACAGCACTCCAATATCAGAAAAACTGAAGCCATTATTTTTTTAATTAATACATTTTATTGCTTCTGTTTACTGTTGATGAATAACATCACTTAAATTAATTGAATTTTAGTCCTTAAATTAGTATTACACTCAATATTAATTATGTAGCAAATGCAGCTAAAACAGCACCTACTTTTTAACAAAATTCTATTCCAATTTCTTTGTGAAGGCTGCACACACTATCTTAAGGCTATAAATTCTCCCTGAGTGAAACAACAGAGAAACAGGGAAAAGTTAGGGGGAGGAAACCAGTGGTCCACAGGCATCCATGTGCTAACCAGGCAGCCATGGGAAGTCAATAAACAAACACAGACCACAAGCTGAGTATGAACTTCTGTCCTTACCATGAGCTTTGGGACACAGATGGAGAGCAGCTCCCTTTCAAGACTCCTTCAAGATCCTGAGTACAGCCTTACGTTATCATTTATTGTCCTGAATTTTGTAGTCTCCAAATGCCACAGGATGAGAGCATGCATCTCTCACATGTCCTGAGTCATAGCTACAGCATAGGTTCTTCCCTGATGATCTGCCCAGCCCAGCTGCAGGCACATATCCATCAGTGAGGAAAACAAAACAAAACAAAACCATGGGCCCCCAGAAATTCCTAGGATGGGGTAGGAGAAAGGAAGATAACATATTTTTTCGTTCTATGAGGGCTACTCTGAAAGTAATACTTATTTTATTATGTGGGCCCTGTCATGGTTTATCAGAGGCGGATGTTATTATAATGGCAGTAGAGGCTGAACCTTCCCACCAATATTCCATTACATTTTATTGCTTTGTGACAGATGCATCAGAGGGGCAGCCTGAGAAAATGGCATCTGACATAGAAGTTCGTATGAAGCAAAGAGGTAGGATTGAATTTCTTCAAGTGGAAAAACTGGCACCTACTGACATTCATTGATGCTTGCTGAATATTTATAGAGACCAAAAGGAAAAGGCGAGTACATTTTAGCAGTGGTGACAGAAATGTGAAAGACAAGCCATGTTCCTGATGGCCACACAGACTTTTACAGGCACAGTATGCAGGCTTTTCATCACTAGCAAAAATATATAGCTAATGGTGATGACCATGTTGAAAAACAGTGCTTTGTAGCTGATCTAACAGTATTATTGTGCTGTTTGTATCTGTTGTAGTCTCCATGGAAACAAATAGGAGGCATTACTTTTGGGGCAACCTACATACAGTAATACTCTCCACCATCTAGGCTCCCACTGCAGATGATAGGACACGCAGAAGCTTTTGTCATAGTTGTTTACACCCTAATAGTGGCTTAGCACGGTGAGGCAATCTGTCAGGTGCCTGTGCAATCTTCTGGTCAAACATGTTCAGGTTTTCTGTTTTGTCAGAATCAGTGCAGCTCTGTTGCTGATATTTATTCTTGCCATAGTGTAAGTTTAAAAAATATTTTATATTTCATTCAAGACACTATGCACAGAGTAAGTATATAAAAAATAAATTCCCTACTATGTAATCCTTAGCAAGGCAGTAGCAAAAAAATAAAAGAAATTGGCATTTCTGTGAGAAGACCTCTACATCTCATACACAGATCAATCCTGAGTAAGCTGAAGTCCAGAACATTTGTCTTTTTTTTCCCTTGCTCTAGGGAAAGACTGCCAAGTTCATAAGAGTTAAATGGCCACCAAACCATAATGTGGCTTATCAATCTCAGTGACAGCACTGAAAGGAATCAAGAAGGTTTCATGTTTAGGACTGCAACATCTTGAAAATCAATGTGCATGTCTGAAAAGGCAGATTTAAAGCCAGCTCAGGGGACAACAGGTATTCCTGTATGGATACACATGAAGCATGAACATATTGTAGGATTTCTTCCAACATATTTCATTATAAGTATGTACTCACAAAATAGACTTTTGAGTAGAATTCTTTTCTTACTGTCTCTAAGATATTTTAAGGCAGGCTTATTTTAGTTTTGTTTATCTTTTGAAGTAAGTGCTATGCAACTGCCAAAAGAAAAGCTATACTACAAAGAAAATGAGCAAAATGTCCAGAAACTGCTTTAGGAGACCAGATTTTATTTTAAATTCGCCTTCTTGTTTTCCACCATTATCATTGTTATTGTTTCTTTTCAACGTTAATGAAGGTGTTATGTACATATAAACATACATTTATTTACATATATTAGTATATATGTATGTATTTTATTTTCCATGGTAAATTAGGAAGTCTCACCTCAAAGGAATCTCCAGTGTCAGCTTCACTTGTTGCAGCTTAAGAAAAATGAAAATATTTACTATGATTAATCAAAAAACTGAAATTTTGATAAAAGTTTTACACTGGCAAGTGAACTTTCACAGAATATTTCTACATATGTACTAAGTACATATGCTATACTTCTTAAGTGTATGATGATTTGAAATGAGGGTTCTATTGTTGTTTTACCAATTTACTATTGCTTAGTTTTGGCCTCAAAATGTCTCCATGCATAATGCTGAAAGTAATCACTTGTTCTTGAAAAAGCAGGCTTTTGATTTTTTATCTATGCATGCTATTATGGTACACTTTCATTTTCACCTAGTTCAAGCAAAGACTGCAGGAAAAATAATTTGCCCAATAGATTGTATAGATATATAGATAGATAGATAGATCAATAAGTATTTCTTGTTCAGCAGCTAGTTCTTTAGTTACTTGACTACAAAAACTTGGTTAAATACCCTGGAACACTTGCTGATTCTTTCATGTTTCTCTTCTCTTCTTATGAATGTCCTAAGGCTTAAAGGTGAGTTTTTTAACTACACTCCATACATAAGGCTATAGGCTTTTTAGTACCCTTATTAGGCATCCAGTTACATCTGACTGAAATTGATGTCAGTTATATCACAGCTGTAAGAAGCTAGTGAGTTTCTTTGTAAAAGTAGGTAGCTGGAACATTCAGGATCTCCAAGAGAAAGAGCTACTGTGAGCACACAGCCTCACTCAGGGTCATGACTTCTGTGGGCAGAGGAGCCTGTTTTTACTAAAAGTATCTACAGTTCTATTTTGGACTTATCTGTTGCCTTTAAAGGCAGTAAGGGGAAGTTCTACTTCTCCTTTCTCTTTCACTGTAAATTCTTGAGGCTTCTCTTTTCATTAATGCTGTTTCAATTAGACACAAGGAAGCAAGCTGGAAAGCCCAAAAGGTGAGAGGAGAAAGCCAGCATCTTCCAAAGGCCCACATTTTACATAAGATACAACCAGAAATCTCTTACTGACCAAAGTAGAAAAAAATCTCCACACAGCTATCAAAGGGCAAATAAAGAAAACTGATGCAGCCAGAATGCATCCCAAGAACCTGAACATCAGAAAAAGTCTGGGAAAGTGTCTTTTTGTTATTTGACAGGTGACTGAAAACATTTGTTATTATAAAGCAGATTAATTGCTTTGTGGTTCAGCTCTCTGCAGCATACAGAACCATGATTTTGCATATTCCTTGCAACTAATGACGTGTATCTAAGAAGAAAATCCAACCCACTATCACTTTCTTCACTTCACTTAGCTGTAACAAATATGCACCCAGCATTGCTGAGATCCAAAAACATAACTGCTTACTTTAGCATACATTGAATTGATGAAAGAACCTATAATAATATAATATAATAATATTAGAAGTTTTATACAACCTGATACAACATCTGCCTTTAAAACCTTTAGAGAGCAGTCTGATGTATTTCATTCTTTTTTTTGTCAGGCTTGGATACTTCATAGTATTATACAACTCATATTTCCTTTTATTTGAGAGAACTTCTGATTTATACAATTTTAAATGCATCTGCCATGCTTTTCACATTATTTCTTCCATATCCTTTCATGCCATCTGTCAGTACTTTCCACTAATAACATACTGAACTGTATTTGAATTTTGAGTAGAGTGAAACAATTTTAGGCATTTAATCTCCTCCACTATTGTGACTATATCAGATAATTATTTCTAATACATTCTAATCACAATTCTTATTAATTCTGTTCTTTTTAAATGTTCTATTTTTTTCACTTAATAGGTAAGGTAGCCAGTTTGAAGCTAAGAATATTTGTTTCTGGTTGCACCTGAATTAAAAGTTCTTTATAGTCTTGCTGAAATGAAAGAAAACATCTCCAAGGTTGTTGAAATTTAAACAGTGAACATCATATTGTTATCAAATAAATGTGCATTTGTGTTTGATGTCAAGGCTAAAATTTCAGCTAACTTTCTCTTTGTGACTGTGGCATTCTGTTTTATTAATTGAATACTGCAATAGCAGTACGAAATAAAAATAAAAATAAAATAAAATAAAATAAAATAAAATAAAATAAAATAAAATAAAATAAGACATTTCATGCTATATAGAAATTATAGAATTTTAAGGAATATCTGTCCTGAAAATAATCCGTTGTTACTATGTACCAGAGCCAAGTTTGAAGTTTTGGCTTTCTGTGTAATGGCTCAAATGCAAATAATATTATTATATGAGGACATTTAATATTTTAATTGTTGTCAGATTCATCCTAATTCAAATATTCCCAAAGCCTACAAACATCACTAATATGAACAACTTTTTAGAAAGAGTTCTCTAGAATTGAGCTATACATAAAAATCAAAATAAAGTTCCAAACACACTGAGGAAATATATTAAAGCAATGTTTCAGCCAGTGGACCTATGTATGACAGCATAATTTTACCCCATTAAAAAGTATTTAAAAGCATCTTCTCTCTAAGAGCACATCTGATGATTCTCAATAGATCATAGGCTATTAGGTTATTCACAGAATGCATACAGTAAATGACTGATTATAATAGAAATCTTGACCCATATGATAAGGAAGAAATGGAAATGACAGACCAAATTATAAGAATATTGACTGATTAAAGAAAGACTTTTCACATTGTCATTATAAAGGCAGATTTTGTCTGAAAGGATTGAAAAACTTGTTTCCTGGTGAAGGGCCAAACTGAAATATTAGTTATGTTTTCGTTTTCCTTGGAGTATGTTTAGCTTAACATTCTTGAGTACTAGAAAAGTGGAAATTCTTAATGTCTTGATGGTGCAAAGTAGAGTTGGGCCAAAGAAATTTGTACTCAGTCTGATTAGAAATTACTCTTTCACTTATGTTTGTGGGTTTTATTATTGCTATTATTGTTAATTATTATTATTATTATTAAATTGTGAGAACATCCTTAGAGTTCCTCTTAATTTGATGTGATGTAAGTGAAAGGACATTTTGATCTCACCTTCACAGTGAATTGCACATTGTGTTGTATGTTAGTGATTCATATATTCTGGTCTCCATTATACATCCTGTCTTGCCACAAAACACGCTACTAAGCATATGATAAAGATGTAATTTTACATTGAGAACAATTTATTTGACATTAATTCTATAAGAAGCAACCAGTACATTTAAAAGGACAGGTTTATTTTCTCTAGAAGTTCAGAATTTTAAGATCTTTTAAAAATTTTGTTTTCTTTGTAAATATCATCTGTATTTTATCAGAGGTCGAGGAAAGATGAGTCTGAATTATATCAGAAACAAGGATACAAAATAACACCCAGCATCATACAATATACTGTGATTTTTATTTGCTTTCATCTTCTATGCTATCCAGTGAACCACAAGGCAAACTGAAATTTAGCCAGTCATTTTATTTGTCTGAGAATGGGGAATCTTTTTTTTTTATGTTATTTGTTTTTTTTTATTGCATGTCTTTGGAAATCATTAATATTGAAAGATAGAGAAAAGTGTTTTGTATGTCACAGATTTTCTTCCCTTGCTCAATAAGCTTGATTTCATACATAAACAAAAAGAAAACAGCTTAAAACAGAATTGGAAGATGTAGTGACTTCATTAAAAATAAAAAGTAAATTTAAAAGTATCACTTAGAAACATTAGAGTCCTTTTTTTTTCCCCAACATCATTAATGTACCTACCATATACTACTACAAGTTGGCAATGTTATTATAACTCCATCAAATCAGTAGCAATTCAAACATAGAACAAGAAACCAAATTAAAATTCAAAGACATTGAATGACATGTAGAGAATCCAACCTTAATTTTGGATCTAAATGGATCTCATTATTACAAAAATAAAGAGCATTTATCCAGCATGTATTCTTACAAATAGTTCTAAATCAAGGCTCATGCAGGAAAACATGGAAACTGAGCACACATTAGGTACTGTGGCCAAAACTCAGCAAGGTTTTCAGCATAATATTCCTGTACACAAACTGTCTGGATTACAGCCTGGATAAGTGAATAGTAAGATGGAATGAAAAATAAAAACAACAGTTGGTTGGATGATCAGACTATATAAGGTTATAACACATTTGTTATACACTGCCTGCAGAGAAGTGTATCACAGGGGACATGTCCCATGCAATACTTTTTTTACGTGGTCTCCCACAACTTTCTTGTTATGAAACTTAGAAAATGTGGGATAGATAAGTGGATCATGAGGTGGGTTGAGAACTTGCTGACTGACAGAGCTCAGAGAGTTGTCATTAGTGGTGCAGAGTCTGGCTGGAGTCTGGTAATTAGTGGTGTTCCTCAGGGATCAGTGCTGGGTCCAGTCTTGTTTAACATTCTCATCAGCAACCTGGATGAAGGGATTGAGTCCAAACTCAGCAAATTTGGTGACAACACAAAGCTAGGAGGGTTGGCTAACACACCTGAAGGCTGTGCTACCATTCAACAAGAGCTGGACAGGCTGGAGAGCTGGGCAGGGAGGAATCTCATGAGGTTTAACAAGAGCAAGTGTAGAGTCTTGCACCTGGGGTGGAATAACAACATGCATCAGTACAGTTTAGGGGATGATCTGCTGGAGAGGAGTTCTGCAAAGAAGAACCTGGTGGACAACAAGTTGGCTGTGCACCAGCAGTGTACTCTTGTGGCCAAGAAGGCCAATGATATTCTGGGGTGGATTAAAAAGAGCATGGCCAGCAGATAGAGGGAAGTGCCCAGAGTGGTTGTGGAGTCTCCTTCTACAGAAATATTCAATACCCAACTGGATGTCTACCTGTGTGACCTATTTTAGGAAACCTGCTTTAGTCGGTGAGCAGGACTCAATGATCTCTTGAGGTCCCTTCCAATCCCTGTGATTCTGCGATTCTGATTTTCGTTTGTGACCAAGCAGAAGTTATACAAGTTATACACTGAATTCATCAGTTCTGCAGGTGACATCAAGTGAGGGGGAACAGACAATGAATTCAAGTACAGAACCGCCATCCAGAAGGAGGTTCAGAAGGATACACAGTCTTAAATTCTTCTAAAGTTGCCTCTTAATATGAAGTGTGTTTATATCTAAGAGAAGATCTTTTACTATTCTTTACCAAGTTTAAAAAAAAAAAAAAAAAAAAAAAAGCTACCTTAACTATTCCCTCTGCTTTCCAATAATGCTTAAAGTTTATCTCAGTCCCACCCTTAAAATTCACTTTGATGCATAGAGGATTGTGAGAATCCTTTGTTTTTTGGCTCAAAGCTTGCTTCCCGAGGTGTTTCTTGTGATAAGACTCTGATTGATTTGTTGAGGAGGCAAGTGATGGGTGCTACCATGTGACAATCAACATCACTTTGTGGACATTTGAAAGCACCTTCCTCCAGAGCTGCTTGCCTCCAGAAGAGAGTGCTCAAGAGTGTTTACTGGTGGAAAATCTGGCCTGTGACTAAACAGCTCCAGCTTGGTATGGGAGAACAGGGGAATTATACCATTGTGTCCTGTGAAAAACAAGATGCAGGTGGGCATCCCTGCTCTTATCTGCTGGCAAGGCCCGGAAGGTGGGAACAAAGGAGTTTCTGCTGAGATCCCAGACCCAGAAGCTGCCACTCCAAGGAGAGCTGGCTCAACCACTTTGGATTTGAGTTGTCACTCCAAAGACAGCTGACTCGACCACTTTGAAAGCATTGAAAAGGGGCCATCATTGCCATGGTCACTGTTGCTATTGCCCTCATTGTCATCAACAGAACAAAAATGCCTGACAACCCACCACTACTGAAAATCATTGACTGAACTATGAACCACGCTGGATCCATGGTGGTGACTATCTCCCTCTTGCTTCCTATAAAAACTCCTTGCTTCTTTCCTATCTTTTCTATTGCCCTCCTTCCCTTCCCCATTACCCTAATTCATAATAGTTTCTGTCCTCCTCTTCCCCATCTCCCTGATTAAGATTTGTAATAAACTGGTCCGACCAACATTTGAACTGTTGTTTGTTAATCTCTCGCCAGGTATACAGATATTAAAAGAATCTTATCTCCCTCCTATAAATTGGAGCGAGACAAGCATGTTTATGTTTTAACGAAAGACAAAATAGTTACTGATGGACTTCAAGATCCAGGAAAAAAAAAAAGGTATTTTGCTTTGTTTTTTGGTTTTTGAATCATTTTCGCAGAACTTTTATTTGATATCAAATAAACAAGAATAGCATCGCTATTCTTGATATCCCCAAAATTAAGATAGCTCAGGGTTCAACACTGGTCCTCTTCTAGACTTGCTCCAGCAACTCCATGTTCTTCTTGTGTTGGGGGCTCCAGAACTGGAAACAGTACTCCAGGCAGGGTCTCATGAGAGCAGAATGGAAGGGCAGAGTCATCTCCCTTGTACTGCTGGTCACACTTCTGTGGATGCAGCCTGGGATATGGTTGGCCTTCTGGGCTGCAAGTGCACACTCATACTGAATGTCAACTCAAGCCAACTCATATTGAATCTCTCATCAATCAACACTCCCAAATCCTTCTCAGGGATGCTCTCAAGCCATTCTCCACCCAATTTGTATCTATGTTTGGGATTGCCCTGACCCACATGTAGGATCTTGCACTTGGCCTTGTTGAAGTTCATGAGATTGGCACGGGTCCACCTCTCAAGCCTGTCCAGGTCTGTCTGGATAGCATCCCTTCCCTCAAGCATGCCAACTGTATCACTCAGTTTGATGTCATTTGCAAACTTGCTGAGGGTGCACTCAATCCCACTGTCAATGTCTCTTACAAAGACGTTAAATAATATTAGTCCCAGCACCAAACCCTGAGGAATGCCACTCGTCACCAGTCTCCACATGGACATTGAGCTATTGGCTGCAACTCTGTGAGTGCAACCATTCAGCCAAATCCTTATTCAGCAGGTGGTCCACCCATCTAATCCATTTTTCTCCAATTTGGTGGCCAGGATTTCATGTGGGACAGTGTCCAACACTGCACAAGTCCAGGTTGATGACGTCAGTTACTCTTCTTTTATTCACTGACACTATAACTCCATCATAAAAGGCCACCAATTTTGTCAGACACAACTTGCCCTTCGTGAATCCATGCTAGTTACCACCAATCACCTCATCTTTATTTTCCATGTACCTTAGTATACAAACTAGAACACTACAAACTGTGACTTTGGCTACTATTCTGACATATCTAAAAATTAAAAGGTTTAGAAGTTAATTTTTTCAAGCACATCCTTTGAAATCAAAAGTAAACTGTAGTGGTTTCTAGTACAGCAATCATTTTAACAACTGTATTTAAAAGTATGAGAATAGTGTCCTTCTGAAGAATCGGCATTTTCATGAACTGACTGTTTTCCTCAGTGACTCAGCTACTTTACTGTTTAGTTCCTTATAGAGTTTCACATGAATACTTCCCTTTCTCAGTGATTTATTGCAATGCAATTTCTTGAGCTATTTCATCAGCAGAATTTGTGATGCTTCCAATTTGGCTTCACCTCATCCTATTTGCTTGTAAAGAATGAGTCCTCCAGTAGGTATTTTTTCAATATTGTCTGTGCTGACAAATGATACAAAAAGAATTGAAACAGCTTTTTAAGTGTGGAGGTTCTCTTGCACCTCCCTTCATGGTGATCTAGTTCTACGGTTCCCTGCTCAAGGATGCCACAAAGAAAATTCAAAACAAGAGCCTGCACTATGAAGAAGTTTTCCCATTTGCAGCAGTTAGAGTAATAAAGTGATTCATTGTGAGGTGAATTCTGACACATGGTTTCCAGGTATAGGGACATTAAGAGGTTTATTTCATTAAACACTACTTACATCTAATCTGCCCTAGGATGAGCTGGCTCTCTCCACGTGGCATTAGGCCTAATGTAGCTCTAAAAATGACAATTACTTTAATGTATTATTTATTGCAGTGCAGACTGTCTAAATTAATGCAAAACACCTGCTCTAAAGAGAACACCTCTGGATCTTTTTTTGATAGGTTGAAGCTGTGGGTTTGTATAACTGAGGTGTTCAGGAGAGTCTGAAAGTGCAAGATCTGCATGGGTAGTATTGCAGGTATGCATAGGGATATGAAGCCAAACTTGCTGCCATTTTATTTATAAGCAATGCAAAAATGTCAGTTGGAATTCTGGAGGGCAGACTTTGGACCGTTTAGGACACTGATTGGGAGAGTCCCTTGGGAGTCAGTTCTGAGGTGTGAAAGGGTCCAGGAAAGATGGAAATTCCTCAAGAATTAAAGATCCTCTTAAAGATACAGGAGTAGCGTGTGTCCGTGTGCCATAATATGAGCTGGCAGGGAAGAAGACTGACTTGGCTGAACAGGGAGCTTTTGATGAGATTCCAGGAGAAAAAAGAAAAAGGCGGTTCACCATCTTTGAAAGAAGGGACAGGAAAAACAACAAGTGTACAAGGATGCAGAGAGAAAATTAGTAAGGCAAAAACCTAGTTAGCACTTAATCTGGCCTCAGTTGTAGAAGATAACAACAGGAGGACATCCATCCTTTACTGGATATAATGGGAAACATTACCACCAAGGATGAAAAACAGACTGAGTTTATTAGTGCCTTCACTGATTCTGCCTTTAAAAATCAAACCAGATATCTTCAGAGTACTCAGCCCCCTGAACTGAAAGACAGGGATGGGGGAGAGAAACCTTATAATTCAGGAGGAAACAGTTATCAACGTGCTACTCCACCTGGACTGTTACAAATCTATTGAGCCAGATGGGATTTGGCCAAGGGAACTGAGGGAGCTGGTGGAAGTGCTTGCTAAGCTTAGTTTCCATGATTTATCAGCAGTCCCCGTCACTTGGAGAAGTCCCAGATGACTGGAGGCTAGCCAATCTCATGTCCACCTACAAGTGTCAAAAGAAAGATCTGGAGAACCAAAGACTTGCTCACATGACCGTGGTATTGGAGAAGGTTATGGAATAGATCATGTTGAGTGTGATCACTCAGCATGTGCAGGATAATCAGAGGATCAGGCCTAGACAAACAGGGTTCGTGAAAGGCAAATCCTACTTAACCAACCTGATGTTAGAAGTGAATCCTCTAGTGGATGAGGGAAAGACTGTAGTTATACTCTACCTAGATTTTAGCAAAGCATTTAACATGATCTCCCACAGCATTCTCCTGGAGAACCTGATATGGCTATGGCTTGGCTTGGACAGCTGTACTTTTTACTGGATGGGCTGGATTGATGGACTAAAGCCAATTGCTTGAGCTTCAACAAGACCAAGTGCCATGTCCTGTACTTTGGTCACAACAACCCCATGTATCTCATAAGGCTTGGGATAGAGTGGGTGTAAAACTGTGCAAGGAAAAGTACTTAGGGGTATTAGTCGACAGTTCACTGATGTGAGAATCCTTCTTTGTTTTTTGGCTCAAAGCTTGCTTCCTGAGGTTTTTCTTGTGATAAGACTTGGAGTGACTTGTCAAGGAGGCAACTGATGGGTGCTAACTGTGTGACAATCGATATCTCTTTGGGAACATTTGCAAGCCCCTTCCCCCAGAGCTGCTTGCTCTGTAGAAGAGCGGATGAGAATGCTCAGGACTGTTTATTGGCGGAAGATCTGGCCTGTGGCCAAACCGCTCCAGCTTGGTATGGGAGGCTGGGGGATGATACCATTGTATCTTGCGAAGGCAAGATGCAAGTTGGTGCCTCCCTGCTTCCTCTTATCCGCTGGCAAGGCCAGAAAGATAAGAACAAAGGAGGTTCCTGCTGAGATCCCAGAGCCAGAAGCTGTCACCGCAAGGAGAACTGACTCAACCACCTTGGGTTTGAGCTGTCACTCAAAGGAGAGCTGACTCGACCACTTTGGATTTGAGCTGTCACTCCAAAAACAGCTGACTCGACCACTTTGAAGCATTGAAAAAGGGCCATCATCGCCATGGTCGTCATCATCGTTGTCAACGGAATACTCTGCCTGACGACCCACCACTACTGAAGATCAAAGACTGAACTACGAACCTTGCTGGATCCATGGTGGTGACTATCTCCCTCTTGCTGCCTATAAAGACTCCTTGCTTCTTCTCTTCTATCTTTTCTATCACCCTCCTTCCCTTCCCCATTACCCTAATTCATAATAGTGTCCATCCTCCCCTTCCCATTTCCCTGATTAAGATTTGTAATAAACTGGTCGGACCAACATTTGAACTGTTGCTTCCTAATCTCATGCGGGGTATATAGATAATAAAAGAACCTCTTCTCCCTCCTATAAATTGGAGCGAGACAACTGAACATGAGCCAGCAGTGTGCCCAGGTGACCAAGAAGGCCAATGATATCCTGGCTTGGATCAGGAATAGTGCAATCAGCAGGATTGGGGAAGTGACTGAATTATTGTACTTGGCACTGACAAGGCTGCAACTCAAGTGCTGAGTTCAGTTTTTGGCCTCTCACTCCAAGAAAGACACTGAGGCCATGAAGTGTGTTCAGAGAAGGGCAAAGAAGCTGTGAAGGATTAGGAACACAAGTCTTTTGGGAAACAGCTAAGGGAACTGGGATTGTTAATTCTGGAAAAGAGAAAGCTTGAGGGAGACCTTATTGCTCTCTACACCTGAAAGGAGGTTGTAGCAAAGTGGGAATTGATCTCTCTTCCCAGATAACTACCAGTGGAATGAGAAATAATGGCTTCAAGTTTCCCTAGGGGAGGCCCAAGTTGGATGTTAGGAAAAATTTCTTCTTGGAAAGAGTAGTCAAGCTCTGGAATAAGCTGCCCAGGGAAGTGGTGGAGTTACCATCCCTGAAGGTATTAAAGAAACATGTAGCACTTCAAAGTATGGTTTAGTGGACATGGGGGTGATGTGTTGGACAGTCAGACTTGAATTTATAGTTCTTTTCCAACCTCAGTGGTTCTATGACTCTATTGAAAACACCTGTAAAATTCAGCTCCTGAGTCAATTTTAAAAATATTTTTAAAATAATCTGCAAGGCAGATTTCTAGCTCCATACTGTCTGTTCATGTTCTCTGTCAGGAAAAGCAGACACCTCTTCAAGCTTCAACTAATCTACACATAATCATTCCTGTGACACATAAACAAAAACTGTGCTTTGCATAGATATGAATTGTCATTTGACAGGAAAGTTATTCTGGGTGAAATGCTTCACGTTTTGCAAATGCAGATATGCCAAATCTTTTAAGTGCTGAGCTATAAGGCAGAAAATGACCTTATGAGACTTTCTATTCAGAACTGTATGACATCCTGAATGAGTGCAGGAACATGCAGATGGCAGCTGGAAAAGACAGCTGATTGCAAAGCTCTTAAAGATTTCCATGAAGAAAAAATATATAGTCTGTTTATTTTCAAAAAATGTAAGAGTATTTTCAATTCATTGGAATGCCTTTTTTATTGTGCCTCAAATAGCAGTGCTATTCCAGGCAAAATATCCTGTCAGAGTGGAAAGACAAGTGTTGAATTAATATATAGTGGCATTCTAACTTCAATATATGGAAAAAATATGTGAGAATCGTAGTTGTAGACATCATTATTTTACTGCTCCTGTCACTGTATTGCCACAATGTAACTAATGTCTTTCTCTGAAAGTTGTTGCTGTGGGTTGTTGCAGTCCTCCTGAACAACTAAGTGAGAGAATGTGAGTCTTGTCGAGAAGAAAGGAATATGCACTCTGTCAAACCAAGATATTTATCAGGATAAGACTGTTGGGGCAGTTATTCATATGAATTTCTAATTAGGTTACATTTCAAATAATTTTTTCAATTCAGTTTAAGATTATATATTAAAATTTCATGCCTTTTCTAGCATGTATTTTAGCTGATGTGAGTATGAAAAAATATCACAGCAAATGGACATTTAAATGGCAATCATGTGTTTTTGGTGGGTTTTTTTTTTCCGTTTTCTTCCTGGAAACTTCATTTTAAAGGTATTTAACTGTATGCATGGGTTGATCAACCTCAGGATCAACTTCTGAACAAAGAACTCAATAAATGTTCTTGATAGTAAGCCTTAAAATTAAAGGATTTTTTTCATCATATTGCTTATTAATGGTGGTTCAGTGGTAGAATTCTCGCCTGTCACGGACATAGATTGATCTGGTCAACTCCGTGACAATTAATTACGACTTTATTCTACATTTATGTTCCTCATAGTCTTTTTGGCAAGTTGCATTGCTATAACACTCCACTTAGAGATGCCAAATATAGGAGAAAAATAGAAAAATTGTTTCTTGTCTTCTGAGATGTGTTTGAAAAAATGATAGCAGCATGGCTTAAACTGACAATAGAAGGTGTGAGTGACCTTCTTCCTACATACACACATGCACAATGGATGGATACAAAGCAAAAGACAACAAGAAAAATTTTAATGGTAAAAAAGAAAGTGTTCTCAACAGTGTTAAATGCTTACTATCTTTATGCAAAGGACATAACTGGAACAGAAATTAAGACATTTCCTATTTAGTAGGTTCTGCATGACAAAATCATTACTTTCTGTAATGGTTATTCAAATTGTTTGAGCAGTAGTATTTTTAACAGAGAATCTCAGCAAACTGAAATACATGAAGAGGTTGGTCTCTGGATACAATGAATATTGTTCCAACTTCCCATTTCAAACCCACTGATAATTAATTGTTCAGAGAAAAGTTGCAAAACGGCCATTTTTCAGAAGGATCTGGGTATTTTCAGGTAATACATGCACCATACACTAGAGATATTATGACGGTTACGTTCACTCACAGGAAATCCATAAATAGAAAATTTAATTAATTAATTAATTAATTATTAAATTTGCTACTCTCCGGATCTACATGTACCATATTTCTTTAGACAACACATATGTACCTATTGCTGATGATCCTCATAAAACATTATACTAATTTCAAATACAATAGAAATACTAAACAAATCTATGAAAAATTCAGGGAAATTCAGAAAATTCTAACATTAATTGCAGCCGTGGTAAACCTACTAGCATAGCTGATATGATGTGATGTTTTATCATAGAATCATAGAATCATAGAATGGCCTGGGTTGAAAAGGACCACAGTGATCACCTCGTTTCAATCCCTCTGCTATGTGCAGGTCGCCAACCACCAGACCAGGCTGCCCAGAGCCACATCCAGCCTGGCCTTGAATGCCTCCAGGGATGGGGCATCCACAACCTCCTTGGGCAACCTGTTCCAGTGTGTCACCACTCTCTGAGTGAAAAACGTCCTCCTAATATCTAATCTAAACCTGTCTCATTTTAAAACCATTCCCCCTTGTCCTATCTCTATCCACCCTTGTAAACAGCCATTCTTCCTTCTGTTTATATGCTCCCTTCAAGGCCACCATTTGGTCTCCCTGAAGCCTTCTCTTCTCCAAGCTAAACAATCCCCGTTCCCCCAACCTTTCCTCATAGGAGAGGTGCTCCAGCCCTCGCATCATTTTAGTGGCCCTCCTCTGGACCTGCTTCAAGAGCTCCACATCCTTGCTGCACTAGGGGCTCCAGGCCTGAATCACCTCCCTGTCCCTGCTGGCCACCCCTCTTCTGATGGAGCCCAGGATACCACTGGCTTTCCGAGCTGCAAGAGCACACTGCTGGCTCATGTTAAGCTTTTCATCCATCAGGACCCCCCAGGTCCTTCTCTGCAGAGCTGCTCTCAAGGACTGCTCCTTCCTGTCTGTATAGACGCCTGGGATTTCTCCAGCCCAAGTGCAAAACCTTGTACTTTGCCATGTTGAACCTCATTATGTTCATCCAGGCCCAACTTTCAAGTCTGTTGAGGTCCCTCTGAATGGCATTCCTTCCTTCCACAACCAATCTGGTGGCCTTCTATGATGGAGTGACGGCTCTGGTGGACAGGGGAAAGGCAGGGGATGTCATCTATCTAAACTTCTGCAAGACCTTTGACATGGTTCCTCACGACATCCTTCTCTCTAAATTGGAGAGGTATGGATTTGAAGGATGGACTGTTCAATGGATTAGGAATTGGTTGGCTGGATGCAGCCAAAGAGTTGTGGTTCTGTGTCAGTGTGGAGGCTGGTCACAAGTGGTGTCCCTCATGGTTCAGTCTTGGGACCAGTGCTCTTTAACGTATTCATCAGTGATGTAGACAATGGCATAAAGTGTACTCTCAGCACATTTGTGGATGATACCAAGCTGAGAGGTGCAGTCAATACACTGGAAATAAGGGAAGCCATCCAGAGGGACCTTGATGGGCTGGAGAGGTGGACCCATAAAAACCTAATAAGGTTCAATAAGGCCAAGTGCAGGGTGCTGCATTTGGGTCAGGGCAATCCCAGGTATTTATACAAACTGGGGGAAGACCTCCTTGAGAGCACCCTTGGAGAAGGACTTGGGAGTCCAGGTGGATGAGAAGCTGGACATGAGCCAGCAGTGTGTGCTTGCAGCTCAGAAGGCCAACTGTGTTCTGGACTGCATTAAAAAAGGGGTGGCCAGCAGGGACTGGGAGGTGATTGCCCCCCCCTACTCAGATCTTGTGAGGCCCCATCTGGAGTACTGTGTCCAGGTCTGGAGCTCCTAGTACAAGAAAGACAGAGATCTGTTGGAGAGGGTCCAGAGGAGAGCCACGAAGATGATCAGGGGGCTGTAGCACCTCCCTTATGAAGACAGGCTGAGGGAGCTGGGCTTATTCAGCCTGGAGAAAAGATGGCTGCAGGGTGACCTCATTGCAGACTTTCAGTACCTAAAGGGAGCCTATACATAGGAGGGGAACAAACTGGCCACCCCTCTTATGTAAGTAAACCTTATTATAACCCCTATCACGTAACTAAAATATTTCAATGAATGAAAATAATTTTGGATGTTAGATTTTTTTTTACTTTTCTGAATCCTCAAGTTTTCATGATTGGAGGATTATGAGAGTTTTTGCCTTAAACTATACGCTTAAGATGTCAGACATATGTGCTACTTATACATGGGATTTGCTGAATCCAGTAACCTAAAAGAGAAGTGGTTGCTGCAGTTCTGTGCTCTCCAGTCGAATCAGCAGCAAGGCTGAATATGTTCCCAGCACGCACAACCACACTGTTGTGAGAATCCTTCTTTGTTTTTTTGCTCAAAGCTTGCTTCCCGAGGTGTTTCTTGTGATAAGACTCTGATTGATTTGTTGAGGAGGCAAGTGATGGGTGCTACCATGTGACAATCAACATCACTTTGTGGACATTTGAAAGCACCTTCCTCCAGAGCTGCTTGCCTCCAGAAGAGAGTGCTCAGGAGTGTTTACTGGTGGAAAATCTGGCCTGTGACTAAACAGCTCCAGCTTGGTATGGGAGAACTGGGGAATGATACCATTGTGTCCTGTGAAAAACAGGATGCAGGTGGGCATCCCTGCTCTTATCTGCTGGCAAGGCCCGGAAGGTGGGAACAAAGGAGTTTCTGCTGAGATCCCAGACCCAGAAGCTGCCATTCCAAGGACAGCTGACTCAACCACTTTGGAACCATTGAAAAGTCATCATCACTGTGGTCACCGTCGTCATCAATAGAATAACAATGCCCAATGACCCAACACTACTGAAAATCATTGACTGAACTATGAACCACGCTGGATCCATGGTGGTGACTATCTCCCTCTTGCTTCCTATAAAAACTCCTTGCTTCTTCTTTCCTATCTTTTCTATTGCCCTCCTTCCCTTCCCCATTACCCCAATTCATAATAGTTTCTGTCCCCCTTTTCCCCATCTCCCTGATTAAGATCTGTAATAAACTGATCAGGCCAACATTTGAACTGCTGTTTTTTAATCTCATGCTGGGTATACATACATTAAATGAACCTCATCTCCCTCCTATAAATTGGAGTGAGACAATTGCATACACTGTACACAGAATTACAAGGCCAGACACCCATATGAACACAGGCAGAGACATGTTGACACCACAGAAACGACTTAATCCCATCTCCCCACAGCACTTCAGAATGAAATCTGTTAGTGGGAACTTTATGTGTATATAGGAGAAGAAAAGAAGCATACATTTAAGAGCAATAAGGTCTCCCCTGAGCCTCCTCTTCTCCAGACTGAACATTCCCAGCTCCTTCAGCCGCTCCTCATAAGCCCTGTGCTCCAGACCCCTCACCAGCTTTGTTGCCCTTCTTTGAACCCGCTCCAGGGCCTCAATGTCTTTCTTGCAGTGAGGGGCCCAAAACTGGACACAGAACTTGAGGTGCAGCCTTACCAGAGCTGAGTACAGAGGGAAACTTACTTCCCTGCTCCTGCTAGCCATACTATTTCTGATGCAAGCCAGGATGCCCTTGGTCTTCTTGACCACCTGGGCACAGTGCTGGCTCATGTTCAGCCAAGCATCAATCAATACCCCCAGGTCCATTTCCTCTACACCATCCTCCAGCCATTCTGCCTGAAGCCTGTAGGATTACCCAGCATTCAGTCTTGTTGAAACTCATCCTATTGTCTTCTTGCTCCAGGCAACTCAATTTTCACTAAATATCAAACAGCTTTCCTACAGATTTTTCTTTCCACAGCAGCTTCCCAGGAACTCTGACTAAATGAAATTAGCTAGTGTCTGCTTTCTGAAAACTTTTTTCTAACCTTTCAAAAATCATGCATAAAAGTATGCATGCTCTCTTTTTATTAGTGGACAGCTGGAAGTTGAAAAGCTGCCAAGCAGAAGGGAAGTAGAGACTGTACTTTCTGTAATGCAGTCAACAGTTCTTAATCACGCCCAGGGTCCTCAAGGCTCTAAGGTAATTCACCTCACTCTGTTAAATGGAAAATTATTAAAATACATCACGTACTTTTACTAATGCCTTCTCTCCAGGGTTCTCAAAGTGCTTTGCAATAATTAATTAATTAACTAAATCTTGTAACATGAGATTGGAATAAAACAGTATTATACTCCAATATACAAATGAATTTGTTCATACTGAACATAGTGTTGACAAATAGGTGTGTCTGTGTTTGTCTACTCTTTCAGTTAATATCCAAGAAAAATTAAATAAATTGACTGTTAGTGATATCTCTCTTCATTGACTAGAGACAAAATCTAGAGAATTATCTTAAGCAATTCACACATATCTAAAAAGAAAGTCTGTGCTAAAGATCCAGTACTCCGGAATCTGTCCATATATTGCAGCAAAAGCATGCTTCAAGAAACTGTGTGGTAAAAGACAGAAAACAAAGTCTGTATTAATAATTTTTTTTTAAAAAAGTGTTTCACAGTACTGAGGTACTCTTTTAATAAGAAATAAGTTTCAAAATTGTGTTTGAGATTTAAAAGCAGCCTTGGAATAAACAGATGATTCATGGTTCTGGCATGTTTAAGACGAGTTTGCATGGGGATGTGAGCAACTTACCTACAGGGAGGTGTCCCTGGCCATGGCATGGGATGGAGCTAAATGATTTCGTTCCTTCCAATCCATTCAATAACTCTCTGTGAAGAACTGCGGAAAACAAATTTTGACTATGAAACTAAGTCTTTTCCCTTGAAACAAGTCAAAGGCTTATATATAAAATGGAAAATCTGCAGTTCTTAAAAAAGAGTAGATACATACACAGTAAGCATTTATTTTGAAGCTCAAAGATTTCATAAGCTGACTGATTTGTCCTATCACTAGTAACTTCATACAGCTTTGACTTAAATTAAACTATCATGAATAGTCTATAGAATACTACTTGTTTGTTAATTAACTGTGTAACATAGACACTTCTATTAATAGAAAATAAAAATATATTTGTAAAAGTTGCAAGGAAAATGAAAGAAAATTTTCCACCAAAGCAAAAGAAGGCAAAAGTGTCAGGGGGAATTAAAAAAAAAAAAAAAAAAAAGAATCATACTTTGTATTTTTGTATAAAACTCTAGTGAGAGTATTAGTAAATATATTATATTCCATTCTCAAGGTTTTAATGTTGTCTTGTCCCTGTTAAATTTTATAGTGCATTTTTACAGATGAACTACATTGTCAAACTCATTTTCTTTATTTCCTGGTGCATACTTGGCTTTAATCTCCCATTAGTGTACATTTTGCATTTCAAGTGTGTGAACTCTTCCAATTATAAAGCAACTTAAAAATTTCTTTTAAAAATCTATTTTATAGGTTATTTATTTAACATTTAAATAAAATTATAGATACATGTGCTTATTAAAGAAATTATTGATTTATCTGCATAACATAGCATTTACATTTACATTTTCATAGATATTTTTCAAGGGTGTATGTGCTACATGACTATTGCCTTTTAAATAGTTTTACTAACTGAGAAAGTTAGACACACAGTCTGTGTGGGTGCTTTTTTGTCGTTGTAGTACAGGAATAGTAAATAGAAGTAAAGCTGAGATGAGCATAAAAATAAAAATTACATTAAAAAAAAAAATTACAGAATACAGTGTACAATTTGTCCAGTGCCAATTCCAGCACCTTGAAAACTTGCTAAAAAATGTATCTGCAAATCACAGTTGGGAGCAATGGTGGAGGGTGGTGGAGAATACTTGAACAGAAGTTATGCTTAATGTAAAAACATAAACAATTACAAACCAGGTAGTTGGTTTTAAGTGACTAGCAGGAGGTAAATAAGTGGAGAAATAGTTGATCATGCAGGAAAGAGAAGGACATGATTAAATCCTAAGTGCCATGGACTAAAACTTTGATTTTAGCTAGAATAAATTACTCCATTCACCTCACCACCTACCAACCCAAAAGTAATTCACAGAATTTAGTCAGTAATACTTTTTCCCTGTTTTCTTGTTTATCTGTTCCTGTCCATTTTCCTTGTATGCTGAGGTACCATACTTCCCATTTAAGCATAATTCGAGGTTTTTTTTGTTGTTGTTGTTGTTTGGTTGTTTTTTTTAATACCTCTTTCGTTTTTCCCCTTTGTTCCACACTAGACTGCATAGGAGTGTCCACAGGAACTCAAGCAGAAGAAAACCTGAAAAGGAAAAGTGTTGACTGAAATCATAGGGTACTTCATTCAATGTCCAAAATGTCTCTGATAGTTTTCTGACCATAACCATATGAGTAACAAAAGTGACTGCAGTAAGATCAAAGTTCTTTCTAGTACAGTATCATATCTACAAGAGTCTCTGAAAGTGCATACTTAAGGAAAAGCATAACAATTTTAGGGCAATTAAAGAGCAATAGTTTTCCGAGTGTTTTCCCACCCCTGAAGTTGTGCCACAGACTGCATGAACCCACATCTTCTCTGTACATTTACTAAGTCATAGTGTATTTTTTTTTTTCCTTTTTGTTACCCATCAGACTGCACAGAAAATATGTAAGCTTTTAGCATCCACCACAATGCGTGCAAAGAACTTCCATTCATTGTGAAATGATGCCTGGTGTGTGTTCTACATACATCAAAGGCAGTAAAGGTCTTTATGCACAGCTTGGTGAACACATATAATGGACTACAAATTGTTGAAAACTAATCCTGCCATAACATTTCTGAGGCCACAATGTAAAGATTTAGAATTATATTTAGAAGACTTTCAGCATTCAAATTGACAGGACGCACCAATACAAAGAGAAATTGTCATTGTCAATAAAGTAGAACATTTTTTACTGTTTATTTTTATTAAAATGTTCTTGCTTTATTCAAGTAGAATAATTTGACAAAGATAATACAATTTCAATTGTTTCAATATGCTCACATTTTCTCTTATGCTAATATGTTTTTTCATCTCCAATAAAAAAATTATTAAAAACAAAAGACTTGCAAATTTTGGAGAGAAAAGAAGGAGAAAATCAGTGAGAAAGTCTCAAAATGCATCATTTTCAGTGGAAATTTCTAACATATTAAACTGAAAGCAATTACAAAAGCTATTGTTTCGTTTCAATGAGATAAATTCATTTAGAAACTCACAAATTGATGTAACATTTAATTGCTTTCTAACAACAAAGTCATTTAAAAAAAAAACACAAAAGTGTATGTGAACTAAAGATCAAAGTATGGCCACTTCTAAAAATTCTGTATGAACCAGAACAGTTTCTCAGCAGATCACTAATAGGCTGAATACATGTGATTTACTGTACCTAATCAAGTGAAAGCAACATTTTTCATAAGGACAGCTGATACCTTTCTTTAATTAATGTACTATTTTCTAAGTCATAAGTTAGAGAGAAGCATCACCATTAAGTGCATTTAATCAAAACCAGACACTGTGCTCAAAAATAGAATTACAGAAGATCAGCACTCCTCATAATAATTCTTCACAGTTTGTGAACCTTTTTTTCTGTTTCTGACTCTTTTTGACCAGATCTTGGTTTGGTGAGAGTAGAATTTGTTTCACTGTGTGAAGTTTAGTTTTTAATCTTCTGCTATCTTTGCAGCATATCTTTGAAGGCTGGTCAGACTTCGTCTCATTTGTTGCTTTCTACTGTCTCTCCCCACACTATTCTCACAATTTTTTCTTCCTCCAGAAAATGTTGTGGTATTATATGCATTGTGTCACTATATATGCGATACTGGTTGGCTATTTTTTTCCCTGCTTTCTGTCTCCTGCCAAAGTTCACTTACTTGGCAGTCTTCACCTGTCACACACTAAGAAAATAGTAAGTAGGTGGCACTTCATAAGAATAATGTACCAGCATGAGTCTTTTGAAATGCAGCTTTTCAAAACTTTCTTTACAAGGAAAAGAATCACAGAAGATATAATAGCTGAGAAGAAAAATACTACCTTCATTTCACATCTTCATTAAAAAGAGTAGTTTATTATGTTTGTAGCCATTTAAGTTTAAAAATGGTATATTATCCTTTAGACATGTTACAACGCAATATCAATAATGTTCAGAGAAAATGCTCTGAATTTGGATATATAAAGAATAGCTCAGCCAGCACATAAACTTTTATTAAAAGATGCTGCCTGATTTTTTCTTTTTTTTTGTTTTAATTTAGACAAGAAAAATGTAAACAATGATATGAAATGTTTTTGCCTACCAAAGGTGAAAATGAAAGGCACCAAAGATATGCTCACATATTCTCTTATGCTAATATTTTTTTTCATCTCCAAATAAACAGACAGCTTCCATATAGTAAACCTGACGTGTTTATTACAGTATTCTGCAGACTCACAGTAGGATAAAACTTCATTGCTTAAGCTTTTATGCTTGTTTTGAACTAAACATGGGTTGTTATTCTGAGGTAGACTGTCACAAGAAGGTCAAATCACAGATTTGCTTTTGAAAGTCAAAATACACAGAAAGACCAAAAGTTATATCCTTCAAAGATAGTAATAATAATGATAACAATAATAATAATTCTTAGAGCTAAACTACTTGACGTCAGTTATATATCAATGAATTATCAGTAACCTTCCATAAGAGTATTTTTAATAGCAAAACCCCAATTATCCTTACAATCTCTACATTATTAATACTTAGTAGTCAATATGAAGACCATATCAGCTGAAACTATCAGACCTGTACAAGAAAAAGCATTCTGTGTGTTCACATCATTGCAAGCATAAGCTACAGGAATGTTATTTGACATTTTACCATCCACAGCAAACTACCTGCATTGTACTATCCAAGACCAAATTGTCCAATTTGATGCTTTCACATGTTTCAAAAACTACTTATATTAAGAATCACTGGAATTTGCTGTACATTATAATTTTTGAAGGAGAGAATTATTATGATCAGTTCTAATTTTCTGTGAGTTATTCAGCTCTAGTCTTCTGGGCACAGGGTGCATGATAATGCTAAGATTAAATAATATCCACGTATTTACGTTTGCTGTTGTGTCTTCTATTTGTGCCAAAGAAGAAAGCTTAACTTTATCACTTAAAAAATATATTTCTATATATATACATATACACATATATATGTATATATACACCTTGCTAGAGTTGCTGAATACACATTGCAGATTACAGATAAGAAAAGAAAAGAAAAGAAAAAAAAGAAGAGGAATTATGGTCTGATTTATCCTACATACATCAGTTTTCTACTGCTATCAACTATTCCACTCTCATTAGTACTTGTGGTGGTTTAACACTGATGTGCAGTTAAGAAGCATCATGCCACTCTCTCACTCCCCCTACTCAGGACAGAGGGAAAAAGTATGAGTGAAAAAAGGCTCAGCACATGAGATAAGGTGTTGTGGTTTGGCCCAGAAAGAGCTAAGCACCACACAGCCATGCATTCCCTTCCCAATCAGTGTGGCAGTGGAAAAAATAAGGGGAAAAAAAAAAAAAAAAAAAAAAAAAAAAACCACCACCAAAACTTCTACATGGAAATAAAGACAGTTAGATAGGAAAGAAAACAGAAAAAAAAAAAAATAGCTTGTCTCAACTGTCCTGCTTCTGTCCTCTTCTATATCTCTGCTGGACAAGCAATCATTTCTTTCCTCTAATGAGTGCACAGTTTTCATCTCTACCTCTGAAACACAAGATTGAGCTCCTATACTGCACAGATCCAAGAAAGCCAGGTGGGAAGTGATTATTCCAAGTTTGACAAGACAGCAAAAAAAAAAAAAAAAAAAAAAAAAATGGCTTGCATTGTTTACTGCGCACTCTGATTCTTACCCCCGCATGATACTTGATTTCATTTTTCGCAACTTTGGTTTTAACTGAGAACAGCGTGCTGTTGTGTCCCAAGGCTCTCTTGTCTGAGGAAAAAGCTTATTTTTACTACACCACTGAAGTCCAGTCTCTCATTTTCTCTTTTAAATGCTTCCATGATAAGAGGTCTTGTTACCTCTTGAACGCTCAATCTGACAATGAGCAAGCAGGCTATTCCCCTACCCTCTTAACTACTCTCTTAGGAATGCTCTCCTAACTTCCAGGCAGTGATACTGACAGCTGGTAACAGATGAGGCTTGTATCTCAGACATTGCATGAGGCTAGAAGCATTTGCCATTTTAAACCAAGTAGAGGAAAATGACTGCAGGAAAGATTCCCATTTTAAACAGAAGAAACACCATGTAACGGACTGTGAGGGAACCAAATTGTTTTGCATCAGTGGGAATCTGAAAATACTTCTTTCTGTATCTTTACTCATGCCTAGTATTTTGTTATCTTGCCTAAAAGTTTGCTATTTCCTTCTCCTTTTCAGCAGTTGGGTTCTTCATATTTTTGTGTGTGTAATTTTTTCACTCAATAAAAGAAAATGTTTCTTTTTCTTTTATAAGCAGGTGACAAATTCCTCCTTCATCCCTCTAATCATAGAATAAGTACAATATTGACCTTGCAGATGAAAGTGATTTTATTTGCAACAAGACTATGCTATGGCTATTTCATAAATTTTATATGAAAGAATCAAGGAATTATGAGAAGTTTAAAGTCGCTGTAAATATCAGTGAGCATCTAGATGGAAATAGAATAGTTAGCACTGATTAAACATTCAGATGCATTTATAGGTTCAATCCATGATTTAATAAAAAGGAAATTTGATTTTGAGCAACAGTCAGCAAATAAAAATTTTCCAATGTCAGCAAAATAAATGTTTGCTGAGGTCACATTTTAAATAATAATAATAATAAAAAAAAACGTAACCACCCCTTTATTCCAAATAAATGCACAGATGTCTTTGAATGTAAATTTAACATGTCCATTTTTAAAGAATTCAACAATACACCTGATTAAGAAATCCAATGCTATAAAAGACAGTATCGTATATATAGGAGAGTGGTGTTACCATTTCTCAGCAGGCTACCATGGTTTTCATTTAGGGAATTGTGTCTAACATATAATTGGATTTCAGCATTTATTCTACATTACAACCAGGGATAATAGCAGTGAATACATATTCTTTTGTATTCAAACGTTTCTTAGTAGATGATTTATTACAGATTTACATTAGTTTAGAAATATTATACTTGGTTTTATATTAATTAGATCATTGCTATAGTGGAAGCTAATGGCAAGAAACGCAACTATGATTCAGAGCAGAACTCTTTTTACATTTAGTAACTAAGTTAGGTGAAATCCGGGAGTCCATTAATGCTGATGTCTTTCACGGGATAAGACCAAGAGCAAAGCAGCATAATACATTTGAATACATCTCATTTTTAATCAAAGGAATTCCTTAGATTCCTGTTGTGATTTTTTTCTCTTTGTTATTATCATTATTAATTAGTCAATACAATAGTTTACCTGCAAGGACCATGTTTTCAAACTGCAAATTATGAATCTACTCTGAGACTGAATTGATTTAAGAAGAAATTGCATTTTACCTCACCACAAGGTTCCTTTTCTTCTTTCCATAAAAAAAGATTTGCAGCAAGGGAAAGACTTCATAAAATCAAATTGAGAATATAAATGTTGTAAGAAATCTTACATACAGAAGAACAGCATATTATTATTATTATTATTATTATTATTATTATTATTATTATTATTATTATTATCAATACAATGGGGGGACCTGAATGAAAATCATTAACTGAGAGCACTAAGCAAGATTATTTTTAGGTTTACCTCATGAAAGGGCTGACTTTCTGAACAAGGCACCAAAAATCTAGCTACAAAAGTAAAAACCTTGTGTCCTCTCCTTAGAAATTCTCTAGGCATTGTGGTGAATATTATTTTTATAAAATAAAATTCAACTTGCTTCCTATCATTAAACATACTTGTTACTGCTAATCTAGCTAAATTGGTCAGTTCTTATTCAGGCATAATGTCCAAGTGTTTAATAACAGTGCAGATAACAGCTATCTATCTCCTCACTAATGAATGCATTTATACTTGTCACAGGGTGAAACCTACTCAAGCAAGCTACCAAGAGCAAATGAGGCCTTAGGACATCTGCCCAGCTCTAACTCACTGCATGATGCCATTATCTGCTAGGAAAACAAACAGAGTTCAAGCAATAACTTCCAGGGAGGCATAACAGAAAGCTCTGGTTTATATCTATCTCTGTTACTGTTTTAATTTGTATATGGTGAAAAGTAACAGAGCAAATATGAACTGTTTACATTCTGTCTTTGGGATGGAAGGCCAGAAGGTGATAGATACGAAATCAGCACATCTGGCTTCAGAACCAGACAAGTCAAAGAAGTTGACCAATGAAGTCATTAGCAATTGGTGTCAATTGTGAAAGTTAGAAAGCAATAAATAATGAAAACATTAAGCCCTTATTGAGGACACATCCCCATTTACCCAGAACCATGAGGAAGTTCAAGCCTTAGGCGGCACAGCTATGCCATCAGCCAGGAATGGGACAAACCAGTTGGTCAAAGGGAGGCTCCTGAATCCTCAGCCAAACTGGCAGGGCAAGAGCTTTCTCTGGTGAGTATGTTTATTACTGTTCAAGTATTTGTCTTTGCTATTAAAGTGATTTAGCTGCAAAATCCAAGTGAAAATTCTTTTCATATGCTGCTTCTTGAGTTAAGAAGATTCAAGCACCAAAAGTAACATGATTTTTAATGAACTCACGATCTAAATCAAACATATAACAGGAATAGAAGAAAAGCAGAGTGCCTAACTAGGCTGCTTTAAGAATAAGTTCTTGGGACATCAGGTACCAATGTTTTGTTTTGTGATTAGTAGCGTTAAGAGTGCTGGATGGGAGGTATTATCAGGACTCTGATGTATCCATATGCTATCTGTAAGGATTTTATATGTGTGATGCTCCTGTAAGTTACACTCCCATGTTGGAATAATCAGAATGCTAGTATGGTGCACGAGTTTCCACATGTGTGTGTGTTTGTTGATCTGCTGGTATGGTCTAGAGTTATAGATAATGAATACATACTTCATACACTTTGGATTTTTCTCTCAGGCATACTCAATCATGACATGCAGTGGTACTTGATGAAGCTCTATTGATTTTTTGTGAGCATGCGTATGTTTGTGTGTATTCTGATAACTTCTGTGGATTTGATATGCATCTTAATTCCCATATTATCTGTTTGAATGTACTATTTAATGAATAAATCCCCCAATGTAATATTTTAAAAGACTTCTAAAATAACTGAGTAGAGAAGAAGTAAATAGTCTTCCTATTCTTCTATCCTAACGTAAAAATAAAACATTCTAATGCATTTGTATTTTGAAATTAAAGCAAAATATTCACACAGCCCTCAAAAAGAAGCTATGAATGTTCAATTAGATCAATTTTGTCACCTAACAGCTGACATATGGACTATTTAATTTCCTCCTGTTCTTGAATCTAACAGCAAAAAGTACTCATGAGTTTATGTCATAGAATCATAGAATCATAGAATCATCAAGGTTGGAAAAGACCTAAAAGATCACCCAGTCCAACCGCTCACCTATTCCCAATAGCTCCTACTAAACCATGTCCCTCAACACAACATCCAGCCTTTCCTTGAACACCCCCAGGGTCGGTGACTCCACCACCTCCCTGGGCAGTCCATTCCAGTGCCTGACCACCCTTTCTGACAAGTAATACTTCCTCATGTCCAGCCTGAATCTCCCCTGCCGTAGCTTGAAGCCATTCCCCCTGGTCCTATCACTAATGACACGAGAATGTCCAGTTTCAGCTGAGACAGTGGTAATAGCATACTGCTGTAATGAGGTGCTGTTGTCTGCAATGCAAATACACCACAGGAGGGATAACGTTGTTAGCAGCAAAACTTAAATGCATCATAGAAAAAGTGCCCACAATGATCACTTCCTTGTTGGTTCAGGTTTTGAGAGATTACACAGTAAAAAAAAAAAAAAAAAAAAAGAAGAAGAAGAAAAGGAATGGAAAGTGGAAACTTATTTAAGAAATGATACTGCTCTTCCAAGAACAAGAATAAATTTCTTCTACACAGAACTCATGGAAAATTTCACTAGTGAATACAGCTGAAAAATTCTTTTTCTGACAAGTTTTTCTTATAATACTGGGAAATCTTCTTTAAAAAGGAGATATCTGTGGTGAACTGGTACAACTGATTTTGAGGTGTTTTACCTTTGGTCTTGCAAGAAGCTATTTTTAAAGGAGAAATCATCTGTAGTGAATGATCTTTGATGATACCTTTTTTCCATAAAGAGACCTTTTTTCACAAGCAAATAAATTGTTTCACTTCATCCAGGTTTATAATTTTATTTTATTTTTAATTTATTTATCAGAGAGAGATGATAAGGAATTTTTCAGTATATCTCATGTATTTGGTACTTCAAACATATGTTAAAACTTTATTCAAGTGTCTCTTTGAGATTTCTTTTGTCGCTTCATAGAATGGCTTGTTAAGGGTCTCTTTACGGTATGTGTCATAGGCTATGTAATATATCTTGCACCTTTTTCTATGAAACCTGTGTATTTATAGATACTATACTGTACTCTGATAAAGACAGATAGCAATGAAGTGAACTGAGATTTTTTTTCTTCCTTTGTTCATTGGTCTTTCACGCAATGACTCGTAACATCAGATGTAAAGCACCAAAACTTTTGAATCAAACATAATAGAACCAAATGGTTTTTAAGTTCAGAAAAGATAATTTGTATGTGTTCGATAAATAAACAAAATGTGTCAATTATTTACAGTTGAAAATGTATTATGGATCACATTCTCATTGTACTGAAAGATGAAAATTACAGAAAGATGTAATTTAAAAATCAAAAATTCAAAATTCTTCTTTTCATACTATAAAGTCTGAAATATATTGGAAAATGCTCTAAAGTACAACTTTTTTTATTCATGAGATTTCATTAAATATATCCTACAGAAGCATGAGATCGAAATTTATGCCTGAAAGTTATCTTTAAGTATAAAAACATTTTACAATGGCTGATTGAATTTGGGCTGCTTTCTGAATAAATCAAAAGCTTTTTAGTTCTAATTGAAAAAAAAAAAAAATACTGTCACAAAGACATCAATATATGATAATTGTTCCTCCTTCCTCAATTTCACTCCCAGATTTCGAGTGAAATTTATTACAAGGTTCTGTGCTAATATAAATCTTATCTTAAACTAACATTTCCATTAAATTCTCAGCTTATTTAAAATGTTAATGAAAAAATCACCTCTATCATCTTTGAAATATCATAGAGAACTGGAGAGGTGCCTGAAGACTGCAGAAAAACAAATATCACTCCAGTCTTCAAAAAGGGCAAGGAGGATGAAGGAAGTTACAGGCCAAGCAGACTCACTCTGTTCTGGGGAAAGTGATAGAAGAAGTTATGGTTGTCATCTCCAAGCAATTAGAAGAGACTGAGGCTGACAAACCAGAAGGCTGTGCTGCCATTCAGTATGTTCTGACCAGGCTGGAGAGCGAGGCAGAGAAGAATCTTTTGAGATTCAACAAGGGCACTTGCAGACGTGGGATCAGGGAAGCCAAGGCACAGGCAGAACTGAACTTGGCAAGGGACGTGAAAAACAATAAGAAAACCTTCTACAGGTACATTGGCCAGAAGAGACAGGCCAAAACGGGCGTACCTACTTTGGTAAATTTAAAAGGAGAACTGGCTTCAACAGATGAAGAGAAAGCTGAGGTGCTGAATGAGTTCTTCACCTCGGTCTTCACTGGTGGCCAGGATTCTAGTCTTTTTCACGTCCCTGAACCCTGCATCCCCAAACCTCTATGTGGGGACCAAGGAGGTAAATCCCTCCCCACTGTAAGGGCAGAGCAAGTCCGAGAGTGCCTCCTTAGACTGAATGAATTCAAGTCTATGGGCCGGATGGCGTGCATCCCAGGGTCCTGAAGGAGCTGGCTGAGGTGGTTGCCGAGCCGCTCTCCATCATATTTGAGAAGTCGTGGCTGTCAGGTGAGGTCCCGGATGACTGGAGGAAGGGTCACGTCACTCCCATATACAAGAAGGGGAGCAGGGAGGACCCGGGGAACTACAGGCCGGTGAGTCTCACCTCCGTGCCTGGGAAGATCATGGAACAGATCCTCCTGGACAACATGCTCGATCACATAAAGAATGAGAATGTGATCCGAGACAGCCAGCACGGCTTCACCAAAGGAAGGTCATGCCTAACTAATCTTGTGGCCTTCTATGATGGAGTGACGGCATTGGTGGACGAAGGGAAGGCGGCCGATGTCATTTACCTGGACCTGAGCAAGGCCTTTGACATGGTCCCCCACCACATCCTCATCTCCAAATTGGAGGGAAGTGGATTTGATGGGTGGACGACCCGATGGATAAGCAATTGGTTGAAAGGCCGCAGACAGAGGGTGGTGGTCAATGGCTCTATGTCCAGGTGGAGGCCGGTAACAAGTGGTGTCCCCCAAGGGTCTGTCTTGGGACCGGTGCTCTTTAACATCTTTATTAATGACATCGATGAGGGAATTGAGTGCACCCTCAGCAAGTTTGCTGATGACACCAAGCTGAGTGGTGCGGTTGATACGGTGGAAGGAAGGGATGCCATTCAGAGGGACCTCGACAGGCTGGAGGGCTGGGCTCGGGTGAACCTAATGAGGTTCAACACGGCAAAGTGCAAGGTTTTGCATTTGGGCCGGAAGAACCCCAGGCACCCGTACAGGCTGGGAGGAGTGGTCCTTGAGAGCAGCTCGGCAGAGAAGGACCTGGGGGTCCTGATGGACGAGAGACTTAACATGAGCCAGCAGTGCGCTCTGGCAGCTCGAAAGGCAAATGGGATCCTGGGCTCCATCAGGAGAGGGGTGGTCAGCAGGGACAGGGAGGTGATCGTCCCTCTCTACTCGGCTCTTGTGAGGCCCCATCTGGAGTACTGTGTCCAGGTGTGGAGCCCTCAGTACAAGAAAGACATTGAGATTTTGGAAAGGGTCCAGAGGAGGGCGACTAAGATGATCAGGGGGCTGGAGCACCTCCCCTATGAGGACAGGCTGAGGGAGTTGGGCTTGTTCAGCCTGGAGAAGAGAAGGCTGCGGGGTGACCTCATTGCAGCCTATCAATACCTGAAGGGAACCTACACCCACGAGGGGAGTAAACTCTTCAAAAGGGCTGACAACAGCAGGACTAGGGGAAATGGATCGAAGTTGAAGGAGGGAAGATTTAGGTTGGATGTTAGGGGGAAGTTCTATACAAGGAGAGTGGTTAGGCCCTGGAACGGGCTGCCCAGGGAGGTTGTGGATGCCCCGTCCTTGGATGTGTTTAAGGCCAGGTTGGACAGGGTCCTGGGCAACCTGATCTGAATGTGTGTGTTTGGTGGCCCTGCTAGACAGGGGGGTTGGAACTACATGATCCTTGAGGTCCCTTCCAACCCGGGTGATTCTGTGATTCTGTGATTCTGTGATTCTGTGAAGGGCACGAGTAGAGTCCTACACCTGAGGACTAACTGCATGTATTTGTACAGGTTGAAGGCTGACCTGCTGGAAAGAATCACAGAATGGCCAGGGTTGGAAGGGACATCTGGGATCATGAATCTCCAAACCCCTGCCACATGCAGGGCCAACAACCTCCACATTTAATACTAGACCAGGCTGCCCAAGGCCCCATCCAATCTGGCCTTGAACACCTCCAGGGACAGGGCATCCACAACCTCTCTCGGCTGCCTGTTCCAGTACCTCACCCTTCTCTCTGTAAAGAATTTCCCCCTGCCATCCAATTTAAATCTCCCCTCCCTCAATTTAAAACCATTTCCCCTTGTCCTGCAGTTATCAACCCTTTCAAAGAATTGATTCCCCTCCTGTTTGTAGGCTCCCTTTAGGTATTGAAAGGCTGCAATGAGGTCACCCCACAGCCTTCTTTTCTCCAGGCTGAAAGAAGCTCTGCAGTGAAAGGCAATGAGTTCTCCAATATCAACAATCTCAACTCCTCTGACTTTTCAACATAGAAGAGATGCTCCAGATCTCACTGTAGTTACTATAGTCACTGTAGTCTTCCAGTCTCTGAAGAAATATTAGCTCTGAGAGATGCTATTACTTGAGGTTGCATACTTCAGCTCTTGGCAGGATTTTTTTTTTCTTTTGCTTTTAAAAGGAAGATCACTCAAGGACTACTCAGAAGAGCAGGACTTGAGGTGTGTTGTATTTATCTTATTCACAGCATTGTTTGCTTTGACACCTGCACAGTACAATTACTTCTTCTGTAGATGATCATGTGGAATAACACAATTTCTTATTCATCCACTACAAGCAGTGGACAGAGATTTTACACTTCTGAGAATTAAAAAATAGGTGAAATATCTAAAAGATTTTTCAAAGCTCTATTTTTGTCATGTTATACAAATCTATAAGGAGATTATAGCAGACTGAGATCCTATATTGGATTGAAGTAGTTACTGCAAGGTTTCTGAAAGAGAATATTGCCAAAGGTGTACAAGAAAGGAAACATGAGAGTAGAGGACAACACAACTTCGTATGAAAGAAAAGATATTATGTTATACTTGAGCTGATATACCCTAGATTTTTTTGGTGGAAAAATATAAATCAACTAAAAATACATTAATCATGAAGTTGGACATGTCTCTCCTACAAATACAAAAAAGAACAGAAAGGAAGGAAATCATCAAGATCTAATTGCTAAAAAACAAGAGATTATTGATTCAGCAATAAATCAAGATGTGGACCCAAAACTTCGTCACAGGAGCTAGCTAAGAAATTCATTATATCTTTATTTTACTAAGACATCTGAGTGGAACAAGAAATACAAAAACTAGAATAAAGTGAACTTCATACATATAGGAAAATAATGATTTCAATGGTTGTTCAGGGATTTTTCTCACTGAAAGTATGAAAATCTTATTCCTTTTGCCTGCTCTCAGCAATTTATTTTTTAATCCATAATAGGAATTAAACTTTTACCCTTTAAACTGGAGGAGTAGGTAACTTAATAGCTCTTAGAATCACAGGATGACTGAGGTTGACAGGGACAGAGCCATCTGACCCAACCTCTGCTCAAGTAGAAAATCCAGGCCTAAACAATGTACCCAGGATCATCTACAGGTGGCTTCTAAACATCACCAAAGAGGAGAGTCCACATCTTTCTTGTTGGTGACTATAATGGTAATTTTCTATGAATCAACAATACATCACAAAAATAGAGCTGTTCAGTCGCAGTATAAGACTCCTTTATCCCATCACAGGGCTGTATCACAGCATACTCTGCAGTTCTTTCATCTAATGAAGCTGTCTGGATTCACCTTTTTTTTTTTTTCAGGATAGAAAAGATAATATTTTACTTGGTGATTTCTTTGTCCTTTCCCTCCAATTCAGTCCTCTAACAGACATTAAAATAGATCTTTTATTGGATGGTTATAAAATACTGCTTGAAAGTATGAACATTTAGAAAGCTGCCATTTTCCACGTGCTGTCTGATTAATATTTTTATTTGAATGTAAAATGATGCACATCTAGGAACACAATGACAAATTCTTTTTCCAATGAACATAAAAACAGAAGAGATCAGAAATTAGTAAATAAAATATGATTTTATTCTATGAATGACTATTATAACTGCCAGAATCTAGTTTAGAAGTAAATAATAGACAAAATGATCACACAGGACCATTGTAAAGCACACCATTTCCCTCAGCAATACTTCTGGGTTTTAAAAGTTCCTGAAAGTGAAATCTGCATGCTAAAAGAGATTTAGAATCATTTTTTACAGCTTTTAGGTATACATCTGTTTTAGGCAAAAAACAGCACTGCCCCTCGTATATTTTCTGTTGACAGGATTAAAAGGATCAAAATTGAAAATGGTCAATTGAAATAGCTTTAAAAATAATTTTATTATCATTGTGTTTGAGAAAATCTGAATCTTAGGGTCCATACACAAAAAAAGAATCTCCAAAGTAAAATTTAAGAAGTAAATTAATAGAGAGAGCTACGCAGTGTTTTTTAATTATTTGAAAGTTGTCATTATATGCCCTCATTTCAGATTTAAAGTGAATCACATTGGAATACTCCAAAATATAAATTATCTTAACATCTGACTGATCATTTATAAAATCATTTAGGGTGAGAGGAAATTCAGGAGCTCTCTGATCAAAAATCTCACTCAAGCAGAGTCAGATCTGAGTCAATTTGCCCAGAGCTTCTTCCAGCTGGGACTTGAAAACCTATTAGGTACAGGCTACTTAGTGCACACCTCTCACTAAATTCAAGGTAGTACATCTTGCACTGAATAACAGATATCATTAAGTTAAGCATATAGGCAAAGCCTGCTAGGCCAGCTCTCCTAAAAGCAAATGAAAATATAGTGGCATGTCTAGGGAATTACTCACCCACATGTACCTTAAATATCTGCCAAGAAGTAAGATGGATTATCCTTTAGAGATACTTATTTGTAAGTACTTATAAGCAGAGAAACTCTACTGATTATAAAATGGAAGATAGAAAATAAGCTTAAACAGATAACCTAATTTTTAGCTGATGTGAGATTAACCTTACACTTATCAATTATGAAGCATTGCTTCTGATAGAATCACTGTAGCCTAAAATGACCGATATCAACATTGTTTTTTCATCCCTTTCTTGTTAGTATGATGAAAAGTCTGAGCATTAATCATCAAATCATTGTGATTAGAAGAAGCCTCAGGAGGTCTCTAGCACAGTCTTTAACTGGAAGTAGAATTACCACCAAATTTAGTCCAGCATGTTCAAGGCTTTAGCCAGTCCAGTCCAGAAAACCCTCAAGTGTAGAAGCTGCACAACTCCTCTTGCTTATTCCCCATTCTGCAAGCATTAGTATAGAAGCATTCAAAGAGGCACCCATCCAATTTCCCCATACAAGGTTGAGAGCTTCTCTCATAAGACTGTTCTGCAAGCATTTCTTTCTTTGCATGTCTATGCTTGAAGTGATTCCACTTCAGCCTTGTTTTACTGATGATAGTGTTCCTTCTGTTTCTACTACCCTGGGATCTTGGCTTGCTTATCCAAAACAACTTCCCAATTTGTTGAGGTATATCTTGCTTCACAGTGTTCCAAGATTAAAGCTCTGTTTACCAGGTTGTCCAGCCTGGGAATCTGTTGAGAAAGATATCTTGGGCCCATTTACTAGTGCAGATCCTGTCTCTCCCAAGGTGATGATGACCCTCAGAAACAAGTTATAGAGTTGTAGAATCTGAAAGCCTGCTGTGAACACTGCCTATGAAACTAATTGTTGACACAAAATCTTACAAGTTTTCCTAAATTATTTACTTTTCAGTGGTAGGATCAAAGCAAACACTATCTGTGTCCCATTTCTTTGAACTCACTGGCCCTGGACTCCTGTAGTCATACCTGAAAATTTTCAGGTCATCCCTGTCTGTACCACTGATGCTTACGTGGAAAAGCAGTAAGGAATAACAGACTGGATAAGGCCTGGATAGACTTCTCCACTGCATCCCGAATGCAAGTTTCAGAGAGCAGCAACTTCCCTAGATGACAATTTAAGTCAGTAGACATAGGTTTCTGTTCCCTATGTAGTGACTTTCCTACTGCTATTACTTGTCATCTCCTTCTAGTGGTCCTAAGTGGCTCAGATTCTTTTATAAGAGATGCTCTGTTTGAAAGCACTACCAGATTCTCTTCATCTAAAAGTGTCCTAAAACAGCTTTTCAACTGAACGTCATCAGGTAGAGTATACTGTTTCACAACAATGAGGAAACAACCCTGCCAAACTTCAGCTATTAATCAAAGCACGTTTTGCAGAGAATAATAGAGGACCTTTTGGTAACTGAGAGGAATAGAGAATGATAAGAGACATTACCAGCTACTCTAGCTCATATTTTTAGCATGTTTTCTAGGACAGATGTTACAATTAAAACTAAAGCATGCAGACAGATCTGTCAGTGCATCAAATAATGGAGGACAATGCTATCAGCAATTATCTGCCAGCTAGCTGCAAACAATAGTCTACCAGACACATAAAATGATAGTTCATGTGAATAATCCATTTGCAAAATATGCTACTGCTTGAATTATGGTAAACTGAGAAATAATTGCTACAATGTATATTACCTTGATGATTACAGTCAAAATGAAGCAGAGATGTGCTCTTCTCTGTGATGCTGTAGCCACTACATTCCAGCGGTAGATATACAACAAAATAAATCTTTCATACAGCTCTAAATTCACACACACAAAAAAAGAAAAACCTCCATCTATTTAAATACTACAGACTGATCACACAGCCTTATTCCTCCATGAGTTTCCTACCACCCACACTCTTTATTTTTAATGCAATGATTATGCTGAATAATCTCATGCTATGTCACCAACACCAGGCTAGTAACATGCAGCCCAGATTCATTGCAGTAGATCTCCCTATTTTAGTAGGCTACTGAGATAGGTAAGAAATTTATCCTCTCAGGCAACAGCAGTATTTTTTTAAACTATGTGATAATGCTGAATACATCAAGTACTCACTTGTTTTTGTATGCCCTCAGATTTTTAGATAATGCTAAGAGAACGCTAAGCTGATAACAACTGATCTTACAGTACACATAAATGAGAACTCCAGTTACCAATGGCAGATGTGATCCCAAATGCAAATAGGATTTGACTGAATAACTCTTCTCTCCCGTTCTGTCTAAGTGAGGTCGTATGTTTGGGTGAAGCAAAGGACATTCCATTCTAGCAGCAGCACAGAATCATAGAATCATAGAATCACAAGGTTGGAAACGACCTGTAAGATCATCTAGTCCAACCATCTTCTCATTACCATTGCTACCACAAACTAAACCATATCTCGTAGCTCCTCATCCAGGAAATCTTGAACATTCCCAGACTCCACTGAAATGTGCTCCAGACCCCTCACCAGTTTTGTTGCCCTTCTCTGGACACACTCCAGGGCCTCAGCGTCTTGCCTATAGTGAGGGGCCCAAAACTGAACACAGTACTCGAGGTGCGACCTCACCAGTGCTGAGTAGAGGGGGATGATCGCCTCCTTGCTCCTGCTGGCCACACAATTTCTAATGCAGGCCAGAATGCTGTTGGCCCTCTTGGCCACCTGGGCACACTGTCCACTCATGTTCAGCCGAGCATCAACCAACACCCCCAGGTCCCTTTCTTCTTCACAATCATCCCCACACCTAAAGCTAGTCTTTATGGGTTTGCACTTTCCTGTTGTGTAATTGGGTTACCAAGCAGGGTCCGGCAAACGGGGATATGGTCATGGAGATACAGACTTCAAGAGCAGAGAAGGAAGACCATGAAGTGCTGGCTTCCTTAATTATGTTAATTTACGTGCCCCTTACGTGCAAATTTGGGGCATGTACGAGAAACAGGTTTTCAGTACAGTGCGATACAACTAAAGAAATAAAACAAGATAATCAGAACAGGAATATTTAAATGCTTTTAGACTTATAAGAAATCTGTACTATTTACAGACTTTCTGAACCAAAGATTCTATCTGCACTATTGCATTTATAAGACAATGAATTGTTCTTCAAGTCTATTTATATTTTCAGTTCTTAGACCATTCTGTGGCTATGCACTCCATTTCATTTTACTCTGTTCTGCTCTGGTGCTCATATTAAACCTATCAAAATAAAATATGAATTGTCCCTTTATATAAGACAATGAAGACTGTTCAGGAGGAGCAGAAACAGACAACAATTTGGTAAGATGGATGCTTCTTTGATGCACTGGAAAACAAGCATTATAAGCAATAAAACAAAGAAATCTAGTTAAATCCACTTAAGTCCCTTCAAAAAAAAAGAACTTTAAGGAAAACACAGAACTTATAAATTAGTGCCATATTGATTTTCAATATATATTCCAGTCCTTAAAAAGAAATATGACAGAGATTTTAAGGTTTTAGGATAATTTGCATGCATATTATTCACATCAAGAGGGTTTTTACATATCTTATCATATTAAAAATGGAAATACGCATTAATATTCGCATTATAAAAAGAACTGTAATTTTCTCATCATTTAGCCATGATAAGTGAAATCTCTTTATCCGTGCAAGTATAAGCATTGTCACAACTGCAATACAGAGAAGGCATTCTTTAGGGTTTTTGGAGGGGTTTGGTTGTTTGCATAGTTTTGCATTTCTGTTTAAAACTTTTTCGTTAATAAATATATATAGACACCACTGAAATATACTGATGTAACATAGCATAGTCCACCTCATCTGTACTGGAATTCTACTTTTGGTAGAAAATGCTACTATGTAAAGATGAATATGTTTTGCAGATGAGCATAGGAAGAAAAGCACTGTCTGACTCTTGGAAATTTCTTTTTTTTTTTTTTTTCCCTCAGTTTTTTCTCTCGATGAGGTGATCCTGAGAATTTTAATCAAACTCTGTAATGAGGAGACAAGAAGAGTTACATATTTTGTATGTTTGGAAGATTGTAATTAGCTCTTCAAACATGAACAACTGAAAATGCTAATTTAAATTTCCTTTTACTGCTGTACTGCATTTAAATAGAATGATCCTTAGAGGTGAAACTGGGTAAACATTTAAGGAAAATGTATGAGCTGTTTGAGGTATGCCACTGTATCTTATAATTTGTCTCCTCATTTTAATCATTCTAAAGCTATCTTGTACAGTGGCACACAAGAAGTAAACTAACTTTTGCAAATGCAGTGGTGAGAAATTGGGACAGGGAGGATAGCAGCATGGTGGGAAGAAAGAAAAATATTATTCTCTCGGTGAAGATACGTAATATTTGTACCACATGCTGTAAGTAATATGTTTAGAATTAAGAGTATTCACTGTGCGGCCAGCATTAAAATAACATAAGCACTTATGAGTAATGTATGACTCTCCCCAAGAAGATGTTTGGTCTAGTGTAAGATGACTACTTGCTATTAAATTTGGCCCTGCTTTAGGTGACTTCCTGCTATTTGGTAGGCATTGTCTTTTCATTTAATTAAGAAAATGGTAAAATATAAACAGAACAGCTTCTAGAGTACAATAATTTGACTTTGTAACAATAATAACAAAACAAGAGTTGACAAGCTTCTAAATACAGTGCATTTGAACTTACACTGTTACACAGGATATCTATGTTGATAACTGTACTGAGGTCATTTGGAGTGAGAAACAACTTACTATATCATCGCTAGATCCTTTCTACTATACCAAAACAAAATAATATCATCCTAAAGCTACATCTCATGTACACTTGTAGCAACATGCCAAGATAAATCCTTACTTGTTACAAATCATCACAGCTCCACTTAATCTGTGAAACTGATGTGACAGGACTATTAGATTGTAGTTTAAAGCGTTTAACTTGCTACAGCAATAGGTATGTGGCTTGCTTGTCATTTCATCTTTGACTATTCTTGAAATAATGCAATTTAATGCCCTCACTACTGCATCATAAAGATATGATTCTAAATTGTTTCTTCTTATTTTTATATATTTTCTTACTGCAGAAACCGAATTTCCTGTTCAGATGTTAGCATTTCAAAAAGTTTTCACATAATATTAATTAACAAGCAGTGATTAAAGTCATTATTAATTACTGAAATCAACATCAATGTGAAATTTTTATTTATTTTGTTTAATGGATAATTTTTTTTCTTTGAAAAATGTTATATATACCAGTATTACCCCAAATTCTATGTACCTTACACAGACTGCAGGATTGGTCTGTAAATCACATTCAAAACATCAATGTTATACCGTACCTGTACTGCATTGGTAGAACATTTGTTGGTTATTCTAAATGCGGGGACATACAGAACTAGATTATAAACTACAAGCAAAAAGCTTATTTGTCTAGCAGTCAAGGCCAGCAGTCGTCTTGTAGGGTTGCTCAATCCATTATGACACTAAAACATTTCTGTAAAGAACATTTTCATACATTCCCTTTTCATTTCAACATAAACAGCTGAGTCAATCAGCATCATGAAAAAGACACCTTTCGTAAGTCCTTCCTTAGCAGTAATAAGTGGATAATCTATTAGTGTAAGTAACAAAGGAGAAACACATTGTCTTTTAAAATAAAAATAGTTCAGTTGGAAGGGACTTTCAAAGATCATCAATTCAATTGCCATTTCTTTATTATCAATATTAAAAAAAAAAAAAATTATTCCACTTTACATTGTCACTAGGTCAGTTTTTTCTTTATTAATGAAGCTCATTCATCATTTACATTAATTAATAGGAAAATATTTCTATTGCCAAATGCATCAGAGTTTTACGTTTGACACTTTATGACAGCTACAATGCCAAGAACATTCTTTCAGTACAAAATGTATACAGCAGTATGACTGTGCCTTATCTCTCCTTGGCATATTCACTAATATTGCACCCCACAAAATGTGGTAGTAGCAATATATATTTACCAGCTGTAATCAAATTAGCTTTTTGCCTAAGAATAAAAGTACAAAGTTAGCTATTCACAGAAAAGATTTTTGTATTATTATTCTGAGAGAAAGGCAACTGCTAGTGATTCGGTAGGCTTCTGATATCCTTGATGTGTTCTGAAGACACCCAAGTATGACTTTGACTTTGAAGACAATCTGAGAGAGCAAATGCACGATTAAGTTTTAACTTCATAGTAAATCTTTAGTAATGTGCAGTTTGATGCATTTCTGAAAAAAAAATGCATTAATATCAAAAGAAGAAAATATTAATAGCTACTGATAGAATTGCCTGTGATATCAGCATCAGATAGTTAATAACTTTAGAGTCAACTCTATTTTCAAAGAAAAGATACTCATGAGATTTATCTAATTGTCTTTTTTTAACTTTGAATTGCATCCCATGTTAGACTAATATTAATTGAGTGATTTGACCTCCTATTTCTGAATAACTTGAACACATGTTGGTGAAGTACACAAAGTATTGTTCTATTTTTAGGCAACAGAGACGCAAAATAACCATAAAAGTGTGTTCTGTGTTGCCATGTTATTAGTAATTTTCCTTTCTCCTCCTCTCCACCCACTTGTCATAATTTTCCCTACAAATCTGTGGTTTAGAATGTGAAATCAGCCACAAATGTTTGGTTTTGTAATTCATAATGTTTTGGAAGGCAGGAACTTTTTTCAAAAGAAGTTATGCAGATGTATATATCTTAATCCTTTACTATGTTACAACAGGAAATAAAGAAAGCCATTGCATTCAACGATTTTTCCATGGTTAGTTCATGGAGGGGACAAGTCCTTAATTGTTATTCAGCCTTCAATTACCACTCTCAACTATCCACAAGTACTTTTTCCTGGACAGTCTAATTATGCATGAAGCGATGATGGCTCCATACAGAGGCAATTTGGATCCAGCATGGTTTTCTAATAAAGAGGCAAATAACTAGTATACAAGGGTAGATTTGACTTGGAAACCTAGAAGCATCCTTACACAGTGTAGAAACTAAAGTTCCATGTCAAGAGAAATCAAGCTGAATTTGCTACACCTGCTCTGATGTCCATGTTACTTCCCTTAACTACATTATTTATTCCCCACAATGTATCATTGAACTGTTCCACACAAATTCAGTGGTGTTTCTTATTTCCAACTCAAATTGGCTTTCAAGTAGCAAGGCTGCACCCTACAGAGTCATTGGCTATCTTTACAATCTTTTCCCACAGCTCCATGTTATAGTAGGTATTATTAATATGAAAATACTCAAGACCTGCTCAGACTCAGCAATGCTACTAAACTAACAATGACTTCCCATTCCTTTGGGGAGATGGTATAAAAATACTCTCCTGCAGAGCTGTCCAGATTTTGGTAAACGACCCGAGTTAACAAACTATGCTTGAAATTGTGTAGGGTTACAAGGAAGGAGGATTAATTTATTATGTACTCCAAAAATCTGTCACTGATTTCTTTCCATATTAAAACTAAGGCACAGGAATATGAAATTTCTGTATGACTCAACAAACAAACATGGGCAAATTTTTGTTGTCCCTTACTGAAAATGGGGGAAAAGAAAAAGATGCTTAGTTATATCTGTAATAAACTCAGTATATACAGCAATTATTTATTTGATATTTCAAGGAAAAAGAATAAAATGGAAAAGAAATGAACAAGAATCACATAAATATTTTTTTTGTATAAAACCAACTACAAGCTATTTTGTTGCCAAAGTAAATAAGGGAATTAAATCATTATAGCCTTTACTTTCTAGGGAGCATATCTGTAAACTACTTCTTAACAACAAGAAAAACAGTTCATAGAATCATAGGTTGGGAAGGAACTACAAGATCATCTAGTCCAACTATCTTCCCATTATCATTGCTACCACAAGCCACTAAACCATATTTCATAGCTCCTCATCCAGACACCTCTCAAACACTGCCATGGATGGTGACACCACCACCTCCCTGGGCAGGCCACTCCAGTGCCTGACCACTCTCTCAGAGAAGTTTTTCCTCATCCCTAATCTAAACCTCCTTTGGCACAACTTGTGGCCATTTCTTTGGGTCCTGTTTGTTGCCTGGGAGAAGAGGCCAAACACCTTCTTATCACAACCTCCCTTCAGGAAGTTGCAGAGTGCAATGAGGTCTCCCCTGAGCCTTTTGTTCTCCAGACTGAACAATCCCAGCTCCCTCAGCCGTCCTTGTAAGACTTGTGCTCCAGACCCCTCATCAGTTTTGTTGCCCTTTCCTGGACATGCTCCAGGGACTCAGTGTAGTGAGGGCCCCAAAACTGAACACAGTACTCGAGGTGCGGCCTCACCAGTGCTGAGTAGAGGAGGATGATTACCTCCCTGCTCCTGCTGGCCAGTTCTGCTGTTTAATGAGATTTCCACTTTTAGAAGGCTAGATAGTACTACTACAGTCTTCTCAATTAACCTATGAAAGCAAATTTCCTCCTACTTTGCAGTCCCCAAACCCATTCCAACAAATTTTTTGAGTATAGAGCTCAGAAGAGAGCACAGGGAAAAAAAAAAAAAATTGGCCAAAATGCCCATGAAAAGATGGTGACAGGTAAAATTCCTCTTAAAGGCACATCATATTTGTCCAATGAATAAATGCAAAACAATTCTGAGTGTTCCTGCACACAACAAATTTCAAGATAATGATGATTAACAGCTAATATCATAGTTTATGTATGGAAAACCTTAAAGCCCATTCAGGTCAACCAATGAAAAAAAAATACTGTTCACCATAGTATTGGAAGAATAGTTGTTACTGTTATTATCTGCCCTTAATAGTATTAGTAGAATCATATTTTACAGGTACTTAGAAGACAAAACACATAGGAAAAGTACTGACAGATTTTCAAAAGATCTTACAGTCATTCTTTACTGAATACATTTTTGAAAAAGTGAATTCCCATTTAGACACTTAGTCCACACAAAATAGAAGAAAACAAAACACAAGAATTCAAATTTTAAATGCAGGAAATTCTATGATACCTGCAATCCTGTAAGTTGTTCTTAGGACATAGATGTTTAAAAAATGTTGGCAGTGAAGCAATTTATTTCTCTAGATAATTTCCTAGTCTCATATCATCTACTGAGTTTGAATGAAATGCCCACAGACTTCAAGACTGTTACAAATACTCAGAGTTTAACAGCATAAAATTAGTTTCGAGTAAGTGAGGCCCTAATTTTGACAGTTCGAAAACATCAAAATATCTACTGGCTCCAGTTAGACATATGCTTAGATAGTAATCTGAATTATGTACTTCTAACACCTGCCCAAGTTTCCATGAGACACAAAAGAAGTTTAAGCCTTTATACCTGAGATGCAGACCAATTTAGTCATCACCAGACTGTCCATGAAAACACCCACAGTTCTGATACTGTGCCCAGTTACACCCAGTTATGATGTGAATTCTTCTTGAAGCAGGAATTCAGTTGATAGTACTCGCTGCCTAGCACATAAGAGAATAACCATGAATTATCTTTTGATAAGATGCACTCCAGTCAAAGGCAACTTGGCCTTGCAAGACAAACTGTTCTAAAGGGTATAATGTTTTCAGTAGCTTAACCTCAAGTCTCTTATCATAACTGCTTTTAATGTTAACCTTTTCAAACAGAACTTGTATAGCAATAATCTCTTCTGAAATATAGCTTTTTGGATAAAAGGTGTGACTTCATCAGTTGGGGAAGCTCTGATAAAGAAAATTAACATGATTTAGTATATTCCACTAAAATGCATCAGTAGGGCTGTAACAGTCTCTGTATGACTGAGGCAAATACAATGATTTTAGACAGTCTCTACTGTTCAGCATCTTATTCTGGACTGCTTATATCTTATGGTACTTGCAGAAAAATTGTGATGATAATACTGCATAATTTCTGGCCCTTCCTACGTTCTTTTTGTTTGCCACAGGTGCTGTTGGCTGGCAATTAATAAGAGCTGTAAGATGGATCTGACCTTTTATACAGCAGAAACTATAAGAAAAGTTAGATGAAAAAAAAAAAAAAGATTTTGTTGAGTCCAGTGCTCTAGAAATTAAGAACTGATTTTGACCACATTTTCCTCAACCTATGTCCTATGTGCACAATGTTGTACAATTTTGTACATTTCTCTCTAGAGTTAAAGGTAGTATGCCCTATGGGAGATTCTCATGCTAAACTAAGAGCAGAAATTTAACATGGAATTATCTTTTTCAAAGAACTTTCCCTGACTCCTCATTTATTTTGTGGTGATTTAATGGATAAGCTTGAAGTGAAAAATAATGAAAAAAAAGCCACTGATATCAGAATTACATGCAATTCAAGACAGTTTTCCACCTAGTGCTAGGGACTGGTGCTTGTCCATTCTCCTTCTTCAGTTATTCTTAGTCAATCTTTATTGAAGATCCAATAACAAACAAGAACAAATATTATGGACACAATTATCAGTTTGACAGTCATATCTGGAACTGTAATTGTACAAGTGGGGCTGCACTGGTAGATGAATATTGAGAGTTAAAATTATGATTATTGCTAAGGCATGTATTTTGAACTTTCCCATCTTCTTACATATTTTTATGACAAAATTGCCAAGGCAACTGTTGAGATATTACATATTACTTATGTGGTACATTCTTCGTGGGTGCCAACTCAAATATCAGTTATCATACATGAAATAATTTTAGAAAACATTATTTCACATCAGAGTATGAAAAAAAAAATATCTGCTACATCAACTATAACAAAATTCAGTTTAGGAGCCCAACCTCAACTAATGGACCTGAATCTTTTGTCCTTTGCAAAAGGAATTCTAGCCTACATATTATTATATTCAGTTAATGTCATGAATTATAAACTAAAGCTGTTTAAACTATCTTGAGCTGGAGCCTGTATTATTCAATGCAGCACTGTAGTAAGTACTAAATAAAAACTGGAATTAAAATTTAACAAGTAGTAGCAAGCTCTATTAAAATTTGTTTATAGAAAAGGATATTATGTGTAACTGAGAAAGTTTGGTGTTCACAATACATGTATTATCATACTATATTTTAGTGTACTGGATCATTAAAATTGCCATAGGACAAAACAAGGGAGGGAACAAAAAAAATCTAGGCTTAACATGATTCACTCAAAAAGGAGTATATATGCTATAAGTGAACAGGTTGACTGGTTTCACTGTATAAATCCCTGTAAACATTCAGCTTTCACGTGAAGGAAAAAAAAGTCACGTAATGCAATGGTTCATTATGATCCCTACAGATGTGCCAAAAACCCAGTTTTAAAAGGAAGAACAGGAAAACTTGAATAACTCCCTTGAGTGATGCACAAGGTAAAGGAGAGAAACAGAAACACTCCCTGGCTGTCTCTGTGTTCAGATTTTGGAGGAAATAATCCAGTCTCAAACTATCTCTCAGATCTCAGCAGTGTTTGCCTTGCATTCAATACCATTTTTTTCCCTAAAGAACAGTCTTTCATAAGAAGCTACATGCCTGCACTACCACGAACAGACTAAGGAAGCAGTACATTATTTTATAACCAAAGCACACCAAATTACACAGGCAGTTATGTATGATGACTCTACAAACCTTGCTCTTAACCCACAATTGCAAATGTCTTATGTGATGTTCGAGATGTGTTTTTTGACATGGAAAAACAAAATATCACCAACTGCTCCTTTGCACTTCATCAATGTAGTCATAGAAATACAGCACATCACAGCATGCACAGCTGTGGTATTTGTTGACAGCTTAGTGCTCAATGAGTGCTTGAAAGAGATTTGTTTCAACCAGTGTCAGACTGTATTAGCAGAATAGGTGTTTCACAATATTGTACTTAGAATTTAGGGGATCAAGTAGTCCCTGGAATGACAATATTGAAGTGCAATGCATCTGGCTTCAACCTCAGGGTTGAAGGAGGCATTAAGAGCAAGATTCACTATAAGAAGGTTGATCTGACTCTTGACTGATTCCTGGACAACAGAGAAACTGGTCATTCAGATCTGCAGTGGGGTTTACATATAATCTAAACTAAAATCAACTGTAAAATCTTAAATATTTCAGAAGGCTCTATATCACTTTCATAGTCCTGCAGATATAAAATGTTTGCCTTTCAGTTTTCCTATAATTTATTTAAAGATAAATATTTATGAGAGGAGGAAGATTCCCACTTTACTTTGGACAATATGAACAATAACAGTCGTGATCACTGACATAAAAATTTATGTCCAGTGGTAAAAGCTATTTTTACATATTTCTCTATAGGTGGGAGATATTTTAAAGACATCAATTTATTGCAATCAATAGCAAGCGATCAATGAGAATTTAAGAATTTTTAAATCCACTGATATCTTAGCTCTTTTATAATCAACCATAAACTTTTACTGGGAAAAAGTTATCATCCACTGTAACACAATTGTATTTATTTATTTATTTTTGATGTATCATATGCCTCTAGGGCAGCCCAGGGGAAAAAAAAAATACTCTTCTACTCTTCTATTTTGTTTATATATATACATGTATGTATGTATGTATGTATGTACACAAAAATTTAACATACAATAGGAATGCCAGATTGAGAGTTCTGTATACTACAGAGGATTCTTTTTGTGTAAACAGATAGCAAAAAATGTCTGTATTTTTCCATTAAAGTCTTTGTTTTTTGTTGGTTTTTTTGTTTGTTTGTTTTTGTTTTTGTTTTTGTTTTTGTTTTTGCTTTCTTTAGAGGAAATCATTCCACTAGTAGAGTTGGTCAGCTTTTTCCAATAAAATTGTTTGACATCGCAGAGCTGAAATTAAAGGTAAAACAAAAGAAATTAAAATTAACAAGATGATTTCTATTTCTTGAGAACATCATTCCCATCATGGCTTTTTGCTTTAGAGGGATCATTTTGTAAGACTGAATAGATTGACAACTCTAGTGCCAGAATAGGCAGATGACATGGAAATACATTGCTACACAATGGACTGCTTCTGCTGAATCTCCTTGAGTCCTCTCACGAGTTCATTTGGAATTGTGCACTCCACAAAAAGACACTTGGATGCCATGGCTTTCAGGTTAATATAATGTAAAATGAAGTCACAAAGGGTAAGTGCATTTCTGTTCTTTAGTAAATTATGAATCTCCTACTTATTATTGTATATTTCTTTTGAAGCTATAATCAACCATGTTTAGTGAAGATATGTCGGAACTTCAGCACACTGACAATCACTGGTCATTTACTCCGGTTATTTTTTTATTTTTTATTTTTTCCACACTTTAGCTCTCCTCATGCCACAGACTGCTGCTATACAGCATTAATTATTTTCAATCTGATCACAAACTCAAAACAGATCTGAATACTACTCCAGCATTTATGGTAAAAAGACAAAGCAGGAGATACTTCTTAGGACTAGAGGGAATGGCTTCAAGCTGTGCCAGGGGAGATTCAGGCTGGATATTAGGGAATACTACTTCTCTGAAAGGGTGGTCAGGCACTGGAATGGGCTGCCCAGGGAGGTGGTGGAGTCACCAACATTGGAGGTGTTCAAGGAGTGTTTGGATGTTGTGACGGGGAACATGGTTTAGGGAGAACTGGTGATCGGTGGATGGTTGGACTGGGTGATCCTGTGGTTCTTTTCCAACCTTGGTGAATCTATGATTCTTCCTGACATACTTAACTACAGTATTTTCAAAAGCACATCCCACTCCTAATGCAATCTTTTACAATTGGCTTTTGCAATTATTTCCAATGAGTTCCTGTGAATCAGATTTTACTGTCCCAAAGCTGATTTTCGCTTTTAAGATCTACACTACAAATAAATAATAAGACACAAAAGGTTGTGCCAAGCACAGAGAAAGAGAAAGGGGAAGAAAAAATGCATTCTCTGTCATACTGGACAGACTTAATTAAACATTACTCATTTTGTCTACTGATTATTCATACTGAGATTAGAAAGGTTACAGGTTATTCAACAGAACCAATAATCCTGAGTTCGTTTATTACTAAAAACTAAAGCAGATAAAGCTCATCAAAAACTAGACAAAAAACAGGTGGGCAACTATATGTACTGTACTCAATTTAAAACCTGATATTCAAGGGTAAACAAAGGCAAATTGTGAGAGTGAGATAAACAGAAGAATGAGCCTAAGGAAACATTTCCAAGAGCCCCATCCTTGTAAATTTACGTTTCATGTTTTGTCTAATATATTTTTTCTAGGCATTACTGAATATATTGATTTTTTTATGATTGGTAATTCTTACAGAGTACAGAAACAAAAACTAAATTTCATTAAAGCACATTAACTTCGTAATGCTTGTACCACTATGTTTCGTTTACTTTGTACTTTCTAATCAATGCTTCTCTATAAAGAGATACTTCTCTATAAAGTGATACTCCAAATACTTCTAGCAAAACAAATTGGGTATTTTTTTAAGCATCATCAAGATACTGCATGTTTTTCTGTTATTGTTCTTCTTGTCATTAATTAGTCTTTTCAGATCCTCACCTATCCTGCATGTGGTTCCACAGAACTAAAAATCAGCTTATGGTAAACAACTGAAAGTGCATGCATTAGCTGTACACATGACTGGACTTTGTGTATCCACTTATACATACTATAACCAAGAAGCATTAACAATAACAACAGAATCTAGTGGCTGCTGCATAGTTCTAGCTAAATATAATATATCACTTTCTCAGTGTCTATGAAGAAAAATCACTATGGACTATTACTTTAGAGGTATACACAGCCACAAAGCAATAGCCTATTTTCAAACTGCAAGATCTGTGGTGCACTCCCACTGCAATATTTCAATACAGGTGGTGATTCTCTGCTATTCTAAATAACATCAAAAAGGAGGCATGTTTATAGTAACTAGAAATTGAAATATTTTATGACTTCAGAAATTGATGCTTCATTTAAAAGATTTGCAAATTTTCTTTCTCCAAATCGAAATTGATGTGCTCCTTGGAAAATTTTGAATGAACTTACATCTGTCATGCCAAGACACACTTGAGAACTGACTTCTGTAAGCCCAAAGATTAATAAAACAATATAAACATTAAGTTACTTTACCCTAAAGGCTTTCATAAATATACTTTTATAATCAATCACTTAAGTATATAATTAGATAAGCAGATAAGAAAAATTCATCCACAATTCAAAGGACCCAAAAATCATTTCTATTTCACTTGATTACTTCTAGATATTGGCAGCAGCCTGCTTATATCTAATCACATACTAAAAAAAAGGGCTGGGGGGGTGTGAAGAGGGGGCAGAGAATTTTGAAATATTAAAAGTGACCAATACCTAACATGTATAATTACATAAAGGAAGTATTTGCATAAGAAAATCATACTCATACATGAATAAATAATTTTTACCAGTAAGTAGTCAACTTTTGTATAGAAAACACAAAACAGCAAGAAAGCTGTGATACACTAACGAAAGCCCACAGTCTCATAGTAAACTCTAAACTCATTGAGTTCTATAAACACACAACTCTTTTATCCATTACATCTTTCAAAGATAAGTTAAATTTAGAAAGAACTGATATCATATATACAATAACAAATAAACTACATAGCTTATTTTCTCACAATTTAAACCCACAAACATTTCCGTGTACAAAAGAATAACAACTACAATAGCATTAAACTCAGAGTTATACATAGAACTTAAAGGGGAAAATGCCGAACTGAAATATATTCTGTAAATACAAAAAGTGTCATAATTCTGCAAGTAAATGCATAAAAAAATCTGCCCTTTATTCAACAAAAAATGTCATGATATTTTCAAGCTGGGGAAAATAACCTCCTTGACAAGGACTGTTTGACACATTTCTTAAACATGCAGTTTTAACGTTGCTTGCCATAGCATTACAGTCTCAAGCCATTTTTAAACTACGGACTCTGCAAGCCAAAGCACTGCCTTTCTCTGAACAGCAATTCAGTGGTGACAATGATGGCACAAACAACACAGTCACACACCTTCAGACTGGCAGACGCCTGCTACAAGCTGTTGAAGGATTTATCTGTCTTCCAAAATCTTCAGTGCAAACATTTTATTAAGATGTCACAAGAAATAAGTCATTTGGAAAAATTCCTTTGGTGTGAAATAATAAGTTTACTTGGAGAAGACTTATACAACTAGTATGATAAAAAACAATATAGTCTATAAATCTTCTTACAGTTAAACCACAGATGGAATATAGCTATGGATAGCTCTTCTATAACTATATATCCAATCATTCTCCTTTATTTCAATCAAAAGTTATTCATGTGTTGGTAAAAAATATTCTCTCACATTTAAAAAGGCTAGTTTTATATGATGTAGTGATCACTGGATTTGCATTAACACTGCAGAGATCTGTTTTCAAGAATTATAAAATATTTGTACTTCTCATACCTGTGAGAAGAACCAAATTATTAGAATTTAGAAAGACCTATAAGAAAGTAAAGGTAACATCCTCCTTTCGGGACAGAACTCTATTTCTGTCACTCCTAAAAGACATTTAGCCATCTTGTTTTCAAAAGATCATGACTAGAGTCTCTATGGCCTCTCCCTGCCTTCATCCTGCTATTTTACTTTATTCAGTCAGGAAAATCTTCTCCCATCTCTACAATGTTTATCCATTACTTTGGATTAAATCTACAAAGAATATGCAGAGTATTCCCTTTCCAGAAATTTTTGTACACTTAAAGGCTATATTATCTCATTCACCTCTTCATACACAGACACACATATATTCAAATAAATCAACAATTCATTCCACCTTTCCTCACAGACTGCATTTTTTTCTATTTCTGATCATTCTTGTGCATTGGGCTTTTTCTAATTTATTCATTTCTTTCTTGAACTGGAGTGCTCAGAATTACATTTATTCCTCTAGCTAGACTCTGAAAGCTCCCAAGCCTTATCGAAGTATTATTCACACAGTATCTTTGGCATTATTTCTCATTATACATGTTCCACAGTGATGAGACCACACTGAAGCCTGTTTCATTTTATGATCCATTTCTACACCATTCTGCAGGCTTTTTTACATAGTGTGTATTTGTGCAAGTAATTATTCTGAATATATTACATTGCAATTATGTTTACTAACTTTCATCTTTCTCAAAGAGCATTTGAAAATCTCAAGATCATTTTTTGATCAGTGTGAGTAACAAATGATTCAAGATCATTTGAAAATCTTTTGACTTTTTTCTTCCTATAACTGTACATATTTCGTTTTTGTGTTAAGCAAATACAAACTGACATACTTAGGCTGTGGCATGTATTACAGATGAATCCAAGTATTAAACTCAAGACTGACACAGACCACTGTTCAACACATCATTCCCTTCTGGCCCATAGTTTTTAACAGGAAGATTTAAAAGAGAATACATGCTTGCCAGCTGAACAATCTGCCCCACAACTTCTGGACTGTGACACTGGAATAGTAAGGGCAATTCAAATTAGGACACACTTTGTCCCCAAAGAGACAATGCAAATTACAGGATTTAGTAAGGCTACATCATATCTACCTACAGGCTTCACTGAAATGCCAGATATGGTTAATACCATTTGTCATAAACATACTGAATGCTTTATCCTTCAGACAAATAAATCATAAATCATTCTTCTGTCATTGCACATTCTTACTGCCTTCAAGCTCCAAAAGCAAAACTCTGTACATGTCAAATCTGTTATTTGGTTGGCAGCCAGGGAGCAAGAACTTTGGTGTGCAAGTCTAGCTGAAGTCAGATCACATCATGGTGTTCTACCCACAGGAGTAGTAGAGACACAGTCCGACCACTTGAAAAATGGAAAGAGTATGACTCAGATTTAGTGGGCTGGAATAAGTTGCCAGAGAGACATTCTTTCCAGGCAAGATACTACTTGAGTGTGCAGTAGGTGTAAAATGAATTCACATCAAAATGACAGTGTTCTGCTTTTACTGATTCCCCTGTATGGCAGCTCTACCCTGCTAATATGCTAAGAATAATAAAATAATGCAAAGAGAAGAAGGAATACCTGCAAGGTAGATTACAAACAAAAACAAAATGCATTCATCTGGCAGACATAGATGGCATAGATCAAGATAGACAGAAAAGAATAGTTGGTAATAAGCAGAAGCATGTGGAACAAAAGAAGTGAAAACAAGGGTCAGAAATGTCTATACAGGATAAAAAAGTGACAGCTATAAGGATGAATATCATTCATACCTTATTCATATCACAGTATAGTATTTTAGGAATGCTCAATATTGGATAGAATTTTTCATACTGTTGCAATTTTTCTATAAAACACTCAACTATTTTGAAATTAGTTTAATTTTATTTGTGACATCAAATCTAATCTTCACTGTGACAATTCATCGTTACTTCAAACAATAAGCCCCACTTCAGAAGCACCTTAGCAGGTACAGTAGGAGTGACTATACATAGTAAAAACCTCAGTATAAATCAGTAGGAATCCGATTTAAAACAAACTGTTTTAGTATCTGAACATTGTTTTGTCCCTATTAACATCTGCATCTGGCCAGAAGCAAAGCAATATACACAGCTTTCAAGTGAATAGAAGAAGGAATCACATAACATAAATATTATCTTCTAGAGATTACTAGAAGATTAAACAAGTCTAAATATATTGCTACTGAGTAGAAATTCTAAGACTTGATTTAATTGCTGCTTCTCACTAAGAAGTTAGCAGTTACCAAGATGAGCCTAATGAAAAAAACAGCATGCTACCTTTGACAGTCACAAGGGTTCGAAAACTCAGTCCTCATTAAAGTCACAACATGAGTCCGAGACAGAACTGATAACAGCCTTGCAGAAAACAGGACTAAATTCTACTTAACCAATATCAACATATCAATTTGTGAAGCCTACTTTGTGTCAGTGGAAGTGAATATTCAACCTTAAAAAATATAGTGGATGTATACATTAAACTCATGTAAAAAAAAAAAAATTAAAAAAAATGTTAGAAGCAAATTCTTGAGGTCTTCCCTATCTGCTGCTCAAAAAATGCTAAATCAAAGTTCACATATTTCATAATATTTTATGACTGCAATCCTAAATTGATTAAAAATTAGCAGATTACTGTACCTGAGAATCTGTACCACTTCTAATATTAAGAAAATTTCCCCTACAGAGACATGCAGAGTAATCTTCAATAAATTTTTCTCTCTCTAAGTAAAAACTACAGTTTCCATGAATAATTAATTCAGTTTCTTTTATTGCTATTTGCAGTGATTTTGTTTACCTCCTTATTTTAATAAAAGAAGTGTATTCCTGGAAGTTCTTCCTTGTGATCCATTTACCCATCACTTCTGTCATTGCTTCTCTCAGCATCTCAAGGTTAATTTTTGGTCTGCACTACTTTTTTCATTAAGAAAAAAAAAAGAGAGAGAGAGAGAGAGAAAGAGAAGAAGGAAGAAATAAGCACTTACATGCATAAGCAGCGCGGAAGTCATTTAAATGAAAAAGGAAGAAATAAGCACCAAATGAGGAAAGAGGGAAAAAAGGCATTTCTTTGAAAGGAGGAATTCAGCTGCCTAGAAAGGCTGAGAAAGTCAGATTCTGATACACAGCTGTCTGCAATTTCCTTAAAGAAAAAAATCCAATTTTATGACTTTCATTAATTGATTCTTATAGAAAAGGAAAGATGTAATTGACTGATTTGTTGGTAAATGAGGACAAATAATATTAGTTCACAGATTTTCATAGGGAAATGCTGTGTCTTCTCATTGGTTTCCATGAATTTCAACGGAGTTCACATCAAAGAACCAATAATGAACTTACCATGCTTCTGTGATAACATAAGGTACTGAAATTGATAGGAAATCAGCAAATCTTGAACCTGGAATAGGAGCCCAACTGGCACTGTAATCCTGGAGAGTAGATCCTGCCTTTTTTTGAGAAATGCCTGACTTATTCTGTGCATACATTCCAAATATTTCAGATTGAATATATATATTTTTTTATCTGCTCAGGCAAATTTTACTATGTCTTGCTATTCATGTACAAATTAATATTTTGTTTCCATCAAGGAAAAAAAAGATGACATGGAGAAAGGATTTGGTAACTGAAAGCTGGTATAGTTTACTCTGCTAATTTGTAGACTTAAACATATAAATATACATTATACATATATACACAGGTATATACATATTTTTTCTCTATCTATGTCATGGCCTTATCCAGCAAGATTTTTTAGTGGGAAGCTGCAGGACAGGCTTCTGTAAGAAGAGTGTAAGATCTGTCCCATGTTAGATAAGCTGGATCTGGATCCAAAAGGGACCTGCTGATGGCCAAATCTGAGCCATGAGACACTCTGAGTGTGTCTGCAGGAGACCAGATTTAAAGAAAGGGAGAAAACTAAATGCTAGGAGAAAGGAATAAGAAAATATGTGATGAGCCTTGCAGACTCCAAAGTTAGTGTTGCAGAGGGCAGAAAGTGCCAGAGGCACAAGAGCAGAATTTCTCTGCAGCCCAGGAAGTTCATGGTGGAGCAGATTGACCCCCAGCAACCCATGGGCCCCACATGGACCAGATCTCCACATGCAGCCATGGAAGAGCCCGAGGTGCAGCAGTGAACGTGGCCTGAAGGAGGCCACAGCACAAGGAACATGCACTGGAACAGGTTGCCCAAAGAGGTTGTGGATGCCCCATCCCAGGAGGCATTGCAGAGCAGGCTGGATGTGGCTCTGGGCAGCCTGGTCTGGTGGTTGGCAACCTGCGCATAGCAGAGGGGTTGAAACTAGATGCATTGTGGTCCTTTTCAACCCAGGCCATTCTATGATTCTGTTATTCTATGAGAGTGCATGTAGGACAAGGTGTTATTAGTTTGCTATTAGTTTCTCACTGCTCTAGTCTGATACTAATAGGTAGTAAATTACATGATTCTTCCTTCTGTTGAGTCTTTTCTTCCTGTGATGGTAACTTACTTTTCCCTATCTCAAGGTGTGAGCCTTCTTTCATCATAATTTCTCGCCTTGTCCTTATGAGGAGACGGAGAGAGAGAGAGTTGTGTAATGGAGCTCAGCTGTCCATCACAGTGAAACCACTACAGCTTGATTTCACAAGTGTTTTTAGATGATTATGACTAAATTTTTTTTAGCATCAGCAATGCTATACATGAATATACATAGTGTTTATATGTATTGTGTCCTTTGTATGGAAATACAGGGTCAATCCAATTGCCCACATTTGGCATCTAACACTATTTAAATTTACCAGAAATATCTTACCTGGCTTAAATCTCTCTTCACAGAGGCACCGGTGAATCAAATTACCTATTTAAATTATTTTAAAAAAAAAAAAACAACCTAATTAATAACATAGTGAAATTCATCACATTTATTACACTCAGCTTTTTAATGCCCCTCTGAGCATTGAGTAAAGTTGATGATCCTCTTTAAGAAGGGGCTGCAACGAATCATCAGTACTCAGAATTTTTTGCTGGGATGAGGACACTGATGAGGTAGGGAGATGACTTCTTTCCTCAGTGATGAGTCTGCTTGATACTATTCATATTTTTATATGTTTCTACACAGCCTATTGAACCGCTCTTACTTTTCTTCCTGATCTATAAATTAGTTACATAATGGCCACTTCATTTTGTTACATGTATTTGTAAACAACATGTTGCAGAATCTAGGACACTGAAAAGGCATTAGTCTGTATCAAATTATCATTGAAGCATCAAAACTAAAATAACATCTTCTTGAATACTAGGATTTTCTTAAGTTGGAACTATTTTATTTATAGCATATTTGTCAGCTATAACATTTATCTGAAAGATTTTCAAGTTCAGCAATTCAGGGTAAAGGAGAAGAGAGAGGAGGAAAATGGAGTACATGTTTTTGAATATAGCAGACTTTAGTGAAGATAAAGTTTGGAATCTTTGGTCAGCATCCGTCATAATGGTGATTTGAACTCAAGCCTGCATTTTCATAATCAACGTCCTGACATTGGACAATTCTAAGAACATTTTCTCTTCATTCTCTTAAACAAAACATTGGGACAACCCTGTTCATTCAAACTTGTTAAAAAGCAAATTTTATTTCTTGGAGACAGAATACATTTTGACTAGCTCTGCTTTTACTAAATTTATTTTTAATTTACAAAGGAAACAAATCTTTCATGGATTTTAGTTATTCATTGTCGTGCAAATATGAGTAGGGAATGTGGGTGCAACCTAGCAATGTTCAAGATGCCACAGCACTGAAAAAGCAGCTAAACTTTTCTACTGTGACACTGGGAAATCTTTGATATGTCAAAAACAAACAAATCTCAGTTCCTTGTATGTACCAAACCTCCTGTTCCAACCAGGCCAACTGGAAACTCACATCTCATGTCTGATTCTAAAATTAAAGCCACATCACAGAGGTTTAAGGTGACAGAACTAATTACAGCTTAAGAAAAGTATAGCAGAACAAGAGCAAAATATGCAGTTGTAAATTAAACATTCAAAATGTTTCCTCTTAATTGCAAAAGTCAATTTTATCAGACCAACAGCTGAGACTCCCAACAGAGGAAAGAGTACTTCTACAGTAGGTAGATTTTTACAGTGATACGACAAATACACTTTACCTAAGTGACTGTGAAATGCTAGAATGTCCTTTGAGCCCAACCTGTTTCTAAGGGAAAGCAGAACAAATACTCCTATCTCATTTCTTTGCCAAATGCTTTTCAAGCAGAAAAGTTAGATAAATACTGTAGATATTTATCTTTTTTTCTTTTCCTTTTTTTTCTTCTGACGTGCTACCCTAAAATTAAGAGTAAAGATTTAATATTTTATTTATACAGTATACTTTCCACTCTAGTGTGGCAGGAAATGCAATTAGAAAGACATAATTTAATATTTAAATTTAGTTGAAAGTAAACATCCGAATATAATGAAATTAGCTTGAAAAAAAGCTTGCTCCAACTTTACTAGCTCAATGACACATTGCCTTGCCACATAGGGTAGGGTGGTCTTCTGTGTCCACCTCCCCTCTTGCCTCGCATCAGTCCAAGAGAAAACTTTGCTACTTATATATATATCTTGGTTATTTTTTCTTTTCAGTGTCTCTGGCTGGCCATCTGGTCACAACGTTTGTGCACTTCTAGGACACAGGATGATTACTTCAGTGGAGCTAATCCATGTCTACTCTAATGCAAAGGTAGGACTTGGCTTTTCAGTTTTTTTCTATTTTTTTCCCACTTCTTCCCAGTTTTCCTTCTATCTATACACTTGTCCTTCCATACTCAGAACTGCTTTCTACTCAGCTTCCATCTCAGGCACTTGACACCCCACCTGGGACAGAGGCAAGCATGAGGTGAGGCTAGAAATGCATCTCAGTAAGGCACACAGCCAACCAGGTTTGGGCTGTGGAGAGCTGAAAACCAACCCTGAGTGGGGCCTCACTGGGCAGGAGTTGATGGCCTCAGGGTCTGGAAAGAGATCCTGGGCTCTCACCAATGTAGGGATAGGCAGGGACAGTCAGGTCTGTCACTCCTCTCAGGGCTTGACAGGCAATATCTAATGCAAGATCATGATAAAGAATCAATTAATTTATAGAACTGCATAGAATATTTAAAAAAAAAAAAAAAAAAAAAAAGGATAAATCATCAAAGAACAAAGAACAGAGCATGTAAACACAGTGAGTGTACTCCTCAGTGACTTGCTTTAGTTGCTTAGATGCTGATTCTTAGACACGAACTGCATGGCTCTTACTACTAAATTTAAGATATACTATTAGAACTAGATCTTTTCCATTTTGCAGATAGGAGAACATATTTTCTGAATTAATCATAATTTAGAAGGTGCACTCCAACAACTGATAAACAAACTTCCATTGTTTACGAGAAGATTTGATATTTTAAATTACTCATATTCATTCCTTACCAAAAAGCTTCAACAAGAAATTCAATGAAACAATCCAAATCTAATGCAAAAGGTTTGTGGGGTCAGTGGTTTGTTTTATAATACCATGATACATCAATACAATAGAAGAAAGGGCAGAGAAAATCACATAAGAACCATATAGCCAATAAACAAGTGTGCATTTCAAGAAGCAAAGCAATATGAGATGGTGAGATGAAAAAAAGGATAACAGCAAATGTGACTCAAATACACAAAGATCTGCATTTGGCCTGAAGAGAAGGTAGAATTTCAGTTTTAAATATTCTATAGAAAAGAAAAGCAAGATGAAAAACCTGTTTTTCTAAAGCATCCCTTTGTCCTACATGTTCATATATAATACAGCTGACTTCCACTGTACTCTCCAGGAATTGAAAGAGTAATAATGCTGCTGCATTCTGCACCTGATATTGTATTTCACTACCAGTAGATAGGGAAATAGACAAGAACCTAAGCATTTCCCAAAAAGAGTACTATGCACTATTGTCTTTGTCACAAAATCTTTTAATACAGTAAACTACAATTCCAAATACTCCTAGCAATTAATTTCCAAATGAAATACTTCTAAGAATGCATCACAGAATACTTTAGTAAAAGTAACATTACAGTCCCAAAAAGATTAGTAATCTTGTTCTGTTTCCTGTCTTATCACCTTTGTCTGGGACTTCTGGGATGTTGAGGGAAAAAATAATAGTGAAAGAACAGTTATAATCTTCAGCAAATGAAAAGATGAGATAAAAAGAAAGCAGCATAAATAAGAGTAGAATTCTTGCTAAGGACATTCTGTCCTCAGTGAAATTTAATAAACTGTAATCTTACCTTACTTTTGATCAAGGGATATTGTCTCTCTCCAAAATAGAGGCATATTAGATATGATTCTGTCTCCAACTACTTTACAATTTCAAAATGAAAAGAATAAAATAATACACTTAACTAACCCTTTAAGTTATAATCTAAGTACGAAATATTATTAAGCATAATTTAGTTGCTGAAAAGGAAGGATAGCACAAACTGATAGAAATATCATCAGAAATATATCCTTAACTCACACCATACCTCATCACTTTGAAAATATTTACTATTAGAATTTAAACAGTGTGTTAAAGAAAAATAAATATCATTGCTTAGAACTTGCAGAGACCCCACTTTTCAATTTCTGATAAGGTTTGCCAAGTACACTTGAGATGCTAAGTATGGTGGACAGGGTAAGTTTCTTGAAACAGCTAAGGTTTCAACAAATATCTAGTTCAGTAAAGTCTAGAGAGTGTTAGAATAAATGGAGTTTCTTATTAATCAGGAAAATAATTAAACACAAAGCATCTATTCCTCCACAAGTTTTGTACCAAAACATCTAATATAGCGAAGGCTTTGGAAATAACATACTAATTTTTTATTTCACATTTAGCACTAGTGTGCTCCCCGAGTGCTATCAGTGAAATCATGATCTTCTGCACATTTTAATCTCTTTTTGGGAATTCAGTGGACTGAATTTTAATCATGACCATCTTACATGTCATGCTTACTAGACTGGGGATCTTTAGCTATTATAATAATGCAAATAAAATTTCTGGTGTTGATTAAGCAAGCAAAGCTTCAGTAGAAACCTTTGCCACAGTAAAGCATATGCTAAACAGTGTTCATAGAGTAAGCTACTATCTTCTTTTCAGACAAAAATAGAACTAGAAAAATATGGTAATTTAGACAAAAACAGCATTTCAGACTGAAAAATTAAAAGTAGCTTTTACACCTTAAAAATATTGTTTTTTTATATATTGCATCTCAAGAACACAAAATGAATCAAATGCAGAAGTTCAAAGTTACACAAAATGAAGTTCAGAAAAAAATAATATGAAAGAATGTACTAATATTTATTGTAGTACTTTCTAAAGCATTGTTTACATTCTTAAATTTAAAAAATATAAATTATAAAAATATAAATTTAAAAAATATAACATTAAGGGAACATTTTGTTTTTCTGCTCTGTTTCTCTCATGCTTAAAGTGAATAGTGTGAATCTTAGGAACACTGTGTACTGGAAAAGTACTGATAGGCTCTATGGTAATGTAAGAACCATCTTAGAAGTCTCCTATCCCTTGAAATTACAGGTTTGAAAATAATGAGGAATATATTGTCATGAATGCAGTTAAAGCTTCAGCATCTGAAAGTCTACTATCATGTATGTGAATGTGAATAGCTATTCGTGTACTTTTTAAAGTTGGACACATCTAGAACTGCCATCTGAAATAAATGGAGAAGTGTTTCTAATGATGTTTTGATATACCAGTTATTTGAAAAAATATATTTTCATACTGTGAAAAGCACATAACTGAAAAAAATTAATTTTACCCAAGAGAGAAGGGTAAACACCTTGGAGATTTCTGTATTTACAGTGAGAATTATATTACAGAACTACACTTTTTTTATGTGGCACAGCTATTCAATGTTAGGTTAGGAATTCTACTCAAGAGAAAATTACATTAGCAATATGATGAGCAACATGACTGGAAGAAGCTCAGTTTGGAAAACCATAGCACATCTCTGCATTTCTATGAATGCTGCCTGCATCCTGCATCATCATCATGGTGGAACTTCAGCCCTGGAAGTACATACAGGCCAATGTGATGGTATCAGTTTTGCTTCTGTCAAGTGTTTTTGCCCTTTACTTGAAGTACAGCTCACAGTTTCTCCTGTTTATCTCCAATAATAGTGAAATTTAAATTCACCTGGGGGAGTTTCTCCTTTATGCATATGGGCATGTAGATATAACATTGATTAATTATTAGTATTGTAAACACTATTTATCAGAAGCACACGGAAAACATTACTTGAAATATGTTCAACTTCACAGCTGAACATTAATTAAAGTAATAGATATTTAGACCTCTGTAGGTCATTTGGAGAAAAGTTATTAAATCTTTCCTAGCTTATCTTGAAGTTATCAAAAGAATGACATTAATTATTAATAAGATTTATTAAAGAAAACTGTGAAGAAGTACAGGTAATGATTAATATTCCTGCTAAGATGAAAACACTGAAGTACTTGGCTGAAATTTGACGCAAAAAAGTATTACAGTGCCAAGACAACATGCTTCACTCTCATACATGCCAAGCTACAACATACTTGTAGAGGTGTGGAATAGAGTAGCAGAGTCATCAGAGAGAAACCACTCTTCCTGAATCAAGTGTCATATGTCTTACAAATTAAGACAATGATGCATCCAAATATGGTTTTACTGCTGAGCTTAGCTGGTGAAAATAAAAGTATGAACACAAAATTCTCAAGACAAAGTATACCCCAAAGTACTTTCAAGACCAACAAAAAAGGAAATTTATTAGATCTCAGCTGAAATTACTATTTAAAGATGACGTATAGACTTGAAATCATAATAGCAGTAATGTGTAAGAAATATTTTAGAATTCAAGAGAAAGGGCACAGCTTCCTCTGCTAGTGTACCAAAGCTTGAAGCATGCTTCCCAAACACAACAGTCTCATGATGTTCTGTAATAATGACAACCGTGAAGGCTGCAACACGTTTTGTAACGATACTGGAACTGTTGCAGAAATGAAGCAGACTACCATATATCAGACTGGACATTAAGAAAAAAAATTATTTACAATGAGGATGATCAAAACCTGGAATATGCTTCCCAGAGAGGTGGCTGATTACTGTCTGTATTCAAGAGGCACTTGGATAATGCCCACATTAATATGCTTTAACTTTTGGTTCACCCTGAAGATAATAGAAAAGATAACAGAGAAGATATTTGTCATATACTTCTGCAAAAACCTAACAAAGAATCAAGACCATAAGCAAAAGTAAACAGAGAAGAAGACTAAATGAACACTTAATCACCATTCTTAAAGTCACTATATATTTTGAGAAGTATGTTAAGAAATCAATTGCTTTGATATATGTTGAAAATAAGTTTAGAACCTGCCAGAACAAATGGGTCCCTATTGGAAAGCAAAGAAAAAAGATGTTAAAAAGGACGTATATCTCCAGCAGTTAAGCTACATGCTCCTGCATAAAAAGGAGTGTCTGATAAAGAAGGTTATGTGTTAAATTTACTTAGCATAATGCACAGTGCATGTTCAACTGAGTACTCCATCACTTTCTCTAAACTTCAAACCCTCATGTATTTAGAAAGTAATTCAGTATTCACTTTCCTCAGCACTAACTAATCTCAAACAAACACTGCAGACTTCCAGGTGACATTCTGAATGTGAATTTGACAAATAATAATTAAGCAAGAAGATGAAAAGAGAAAAAAAAAAAAAAAAAAAAAAAAAAAAAAAAAAAAAAAAAAAAAAAAGCAATGTAGGTTAGTTGGAAAGAGAAAGACAGTGTCTGTCTTACTTTAACCAACATAACCACCGGTCTAAGAATCCATTAAAGAGATCGGTTTATTTGTTTCAGCTTCTAGATAATTATGAATATCTCTTTTCTGTTGTATTTTATGTTGTTTTGTTTGTTTTTTTTTTTCAATAAAATCAAACATCAGTAGGTTTCCTCTAATCTAACAGTTTTAGGTGAACAAATATAAAATTTGGAATTTAATTTGGAAAAATTTGGAGACTTCAGGAAGTCACAGATTTCGGTTCTGATGAACACTATTACATCAATTGTATGGTATTGGTTTTTATTATCAACCTTAGCAATAACTTCACATTATTAGAAAGAAATACTTCTTTGAGAACACTGTATGTTTTACCATGCATACTTATGCTGTGTATATTTTCATGACATTAATACAATTTTAATACATAAACCATGAAATCAATTCAGTAAGGCTGCAGTATTAACATATATGTCTCTTCCCTCCAGTCACTTTTTAGCAATATTTTACATTTCCTTAACCACAAAGAACAAAATTTCATTTTGACAGACTTAACAAAAATTTTATTCAGCTACCAAAGAAATACTGATTTCTCAGCTGAATTTTATTTGATTCTTTGCTGAAAGCCTATTTTCTAGAAATTTTGCTCAATTACACCTCTGCAATGTAGGGAATTTAGTAAAATTCCACTGATTCCAATGGTAGCGCAGGTTATTTTTAAGATTAACCTTTACATTCTGTAAAAATAAAAATTATGAAATACTTTTTTTTTTTTTTTCAAAATAGAACTGAAAGTGTAGGCTGAAAATGAAAGATAAGTAATTTGTTAGATGACATAGTAAGCAGTGAAAGAGAAAAACTAAGAGGAACAAAAGTGAAGCATACAGCATTGAAAGCATAGGACAGACATTAAATATATTTGGGAAACAAGCTGTACACAGATAAAAATTAGAAAAGCATTTTAGTTTTTCATTCAGCATGTAATAATGCAAATTCTGTGAAGTATCATTTTTTCACAGTCATATCACAAACATACAGTCTTCGAATCTTCGGCAATACATAATAGAATCCGCTCTGCTACATTATGAATAGTAACTCCAGTAATATCTATCTTGCAATTCAGTAAAGTGGAAAACTCTGCAACCTTTCAAAAAAGTTCCCCTCCAGCATTAAAAATTGGAATAAATTATGACATCTCTTCTTATTAAAGTGTCTGAACATGCAAACATTTTGCCTTTTATTTTGACCAAAAACTCACCTGAAGTTTTCTTTAATTAGCATCAGTATTGAGATGTTGTCTGAGACCAGTAAGAAATGTCTCCGATCAGCACAAAGCAATCAGCATCACTCGGTGGGCAGTTTTACATTTGAAAGCATTTCTTTGGAGTTGTTTGCCTTCGAATAGGAGGGCCCCAGAGTGTTAACTGGTTAAAGACTTGGCCTGGGAACAAATAATTCCAGCTTGATACAGGAACCTGGGAGATGAGACACTGTATCCTCTGAAGGAAAGATTTCAATTTATGAGGCACGGAAAACGGGAACAAAGGCGATGCCAAAGCCAGAAGGTGTCACTCCAAAAGAGCGGGTTCGACCACTTTGGACTGTAAGTAAAAGTTTGTACTGTTGGCATTAGTCATCATCTAATCAATACAATCCCGAGCACCATAGCACTACTAGGATTCCAAGACATCACTGGATCAAGGAGCAGTGAACTGCTTTGCTTTGCTGTGTCTGTATATCCATCTTTTTCCCCGTTTTCTATCTTTTCATCTTATTTTATTCTTTTACTCTTTGGAGTAGCTGTTGCCAAATATTATCTTACTTATAATGCTTATTGATTGTAATTAGCATATTAGCCAATTTTACCTCCAAGTACAATATTAGTTGTTAAGAAAGCTCTCAATGATAGGTGTGCATTATTCCTCCGAGTCTTTGACTCGATCACAGTCGCGACTCCTGCTGACGAGGGGAGGTGTGACTCACGAAATACCAAAAGATTCACCTCCCTTGAAATTCACTGAGCAAATTGCAAATGTCAAAGAAAGAAATTATAATCCCTTGATATCTGTCAGTAAACATTTGGCTGGAACTCTGACAGTTTCTTATCTCTTGTTTAGCAGAGCTGTTAGAAGTCACTAATATAGTTGGTATTTAACAACAAACTTTTTAATAGCATTGTTTTCCTGTTGTTGTCCATGTATCTTTTACAGATCAAATCAAAAGCCTATCAGACTGCCAGACTGCATGACTGTCACAACATAATGATGGCAAGGCCATAATGATTATGTATCACTGAGGAAAAATCCACCAAGCATATAAGTAAGTAAGTATTTTTATGAAAACTATAGTTAAGTCTCTCAAAACAGAATGGAAACTATTTGCATTTTTAAATTGTTTCATAAATTTTGACCAAAAGAAAAGTTTTCTATTGATCTGGTTTTAAGACAATGCAAGAGCACCTGATATTCTGACATACTCATCAATTGAATCATAGAATCATAGAATCATAGAATTTGCACTTGTTTTTATAGAATAGGGTTTTGCACTTCAAACTCTTAGGTTGGCTATTCCTCTCAGGACTTCATCTGGTAAGATCTCACGAGGTATTCACTGATCATTGTAAGCCTTGGTATGCAATACTGTACTGAACTCACTTCCTAATGCCTAGCAGTAATCCAGAATATTAATAATAGTTCTTGACACAAAGTTCCACATGTTCCTGTTGGCACTCAGTCGGGTTAGAGAGCTCTCATAGTTTCTTGTAGCATCAGAATAGTTCCCTGAATAGTTCTGCTTTACTGTGTTCAACATACATTTTACATACCATTCACTTACAATCCAGGAATTCCTGTCCCTCTAATCAGTTAATTGGTCTAGCTTCTCCCAAAACACAGTGATAAAGGATGGAAGGTTTAAGTGCAGTAAGATTAACAATGCACACAAAAAGAACCTCCTGTTTACCCCTAGATGCAAACAGATACCATTTGCTCTCTTGTCTCCAGACTCTCCCAAGGTTTCACAGTGATAGGGTCTATCAAGGAGTGTGATAAACTCTTTGCTGACTGCTCACAGTTACATTTTTCCCCACATATTCCTGATTAGTTAAGTCTAACATCACTGCTTTTTTTTTTTTTTTTTTTTTTTTCCCCCCCCCATTACTAATGAATGGACAAGGAAATACTTTGCAATTCACAAGTATGCTCCCCTGCTACAGAATATATTGGCAGCTAGTTTTATGTTCCTAATCCACTTTGGAAAATCATTCCTTGCCTATCAGATAAAACATTTGAACTGTCTTAATTACAAGATATTTTTCCTTCTGATATGATATTGGTCAGTCATTAAAAGCAACATTTATACTTTTTCATATCTTTATGATAATCCTTGCTTTCATTCTGTGCTGTAGCAGTCTGGAGAGAATATCAGAAATTCTGATAGCAAATTGGATATTTTAATAGACGTACTGGGCAAGCCTGAATAATGGAATTAAGTTTCCAAGCAAGGATTAGATGAAAATGAGGCCCACAGGCAAATCACTTCAATATAGAAAGTTCTTGCTTAACTGCTTTTCACAATAGAGGATATATCTAAGTAGATAGCTGCCTCCCTGCTTGAAGTTATTGCTTCCTGGAGTTTAATTCTACTGAGTCCAGCCTAAGCAGCCTAGTAACTGCTTCCTTTCTGAACATCACTGGATCCAGAGTAACCAGGCATTCCTGAGAAAGTGTTCAAAATGCACATATCATTTTCTATATTTGTATGTAAGTATACCTCATAAAAACAAATGTATAGCTGTTGTCTATTCTGAATTGACTAGAGGGAAAGCAGCTGCTGTTCGACTTTCTGAAGTGATGACGTATTGATTATAAGATTTTTCTACAAAATGCAATGATTTTCAAACATGCCAAAGCACACTATATTTCCTGTATTTCCTGAACAAACATTTTCCAAATAACTGGGAGAAAGGAAAAAGAGGAAGGGAAAAGCATCCTTCAAGTCTTGATGCCTTTATGAAGCAGAGCTGGAGTGAAGAACAGGGAACTAAGAGAAAGAACTCGCTATCCTGTCTATTTCTGCATTTCATCCAGCTGCTATTCAGTGTAATAAAAGGTTGAATCCCATGAGCTGTGACCAGTTATATCTGAAACACTCAAAGTCTGTTGGTTCCAGTTACTTCTCTATATGCTTTCTCCTTTTACCCTGTATAGTTTGACTTCTTTTCTATACAAGTCAGAAAAAATGGACTGCAATCCTAGCGTAGTTTAAAGCCTTTGAGACTGGGGCTTGCATCTTCTTCGCAGTAACCTGTGGATTTTAACTCCGTGATGCTAAATAAAGCTCTTATACCTGCAGAGGCATCGTGCCACTAAACTGTTATATAAAAAGTATCCCTTTATTTTCTGCATTAAAGAAAAGATTCCTGCTTTGAAATGCACATCTCGGGAGAGTCTTATTGGATCTGAATGCCACTCATATAGAGCCCTGCAGCATATGGCCATGCTCTTGACAGAGTTGGTGTTTCCACGCAGTATGACATACAATTGTCTGTGGGATTTTTAGGATACAGTGGAAAATCCAGTCTGTCCCCTCCAAAATATGTTGCTGAAAAATGTAAATGTTGTGGTCAACTAAGATAAGAAATTCAACAGAGGAAAGGAAATCAGAAAACTTCTTATATCCTTTTATTTATATGTGAATTAAGCCTACAGATAGTCAGTACAGAGGACCATGGGCAGGCTACTGACCAGCCTCTGCCTGAGATTAAGCTTACTTAGTAGGACATGATAAGTAGGTCACAGCCATGAAGGACACCTGGATTTCACTGGTATGTCAGCTATTATGGGACAGGACCGAGACTCACAGAACCTTCTACAGCTTCTTGAAGACTACCATCGTCCAAAACCAGCAAGCCAGTAATGCTGTGCAGTAATGCCAAGGTCACTCAGATAGCAGCATCAGGTCAAACTTAGCAGATCATTAGCAAATTTGGGTATGGATGTAGCAAAGCTGGGACCAAAGGGGAAAAAATAAATAAGAGCCGGTTGCAAGCTCACAGGATAAGGAGGGAAAGACACAAGCCCAAAGAAGACGAAGTCAAAAAAAAACCAAAAACCAAAACAAAACAAAAAAAACAGAAAGAGGATAACGAGGTAGACAAACAATGTAATCAGGGTCATTGCAGGTAGCTCCTGAGCTTAATTACCAAGACTGTTCAGGACAAGAACCTGGACCACTTGCCCTGATCACACCACAAAAGTCAAATCCTCCTAATTTAGTGGCATGAGGCTGGGGAGATTCTTGAGTCGAGCACCCAATGGGCAGAACAGCCATCTGGGTATCACTATGCCTGAAGTTGCATTGGGTCTGATAGCACTGGAGCCTTCCTGAGGCCTTCCTAACATGTTTTGAAATAGCACAAAAGCAAGCAGCAAGCTGTATTCTGGTTCTGTCAATGAGTATATTACCAATAGGATGCTCAAGTCTTACTCAATACATAAGATATTATACTGCCAGAAGTACCATGTCAATAGTTTGATCAGTATCAACTGAATTAATCTTATATTGACGTGTATGTAATAAGGTATGAATTAAATGTCTGATAGGATTTAATTTAAGTATCATAAGCAATTAGTTCATATTTGACTTATCCTTTCACAGTAATAAAAAAAATATCAATTTCATAAGCATCACTTATGAGAAGTATTAAAACTTCAGTAAAACTGATTGGTAAAATACTTCAACAGTGAAGCCAGAAACTGTAAATATTATGATCAAATAGAAATCTATAATTCATTGAATTGTTAGCTGACTTTTCATGCTGTCAAAACTTTTTGAAAGATAATTAACAAAAGTTGACAGCTTCCACAGTATTCATATGTATTCAAATTTCTCATTACTTTACTTTTGAAAGGTACCTTCAGGATTTTGCATGTTTTCTCCATCAGAAGCTCTAGATGTATTATTGCAAGAAACTTTATAATTCAGTGACATAAGAAAACACTTACTGAATGTTAACAGTAAAGCTATTAGATGGTATGATTACAGATGGTCCCACAAGTGTAGTTTCACAATGGAAAAAATACACAAAACAAAATCCCAATGCACAGAGACTATTTTCTGGAATATTGCTTAAGTTATTTTCTGGGAGCATAATCAAACAATGTTTCCAAAGGCAATTTTTGTGATTTTTTGTGTGTGTGTGTGTAAAAACTCTGAATAATCACTATTATGCTTGCAAACAATATTCTTGATCAAATATTAAGAGGCTTGCAGTGCTGTGCACGTGTTCTAATAATCGTGTTTATCACCACCCGACATACATGAGTCAGAATACAGTTTTATAATTGTAATTACTTTATAATAATTATATTTATAATTTTTTTCTATGCTACAGCATGTTGGCTCAATAAGGGAACCACATGTGGAAGTTCAGGAGATCAGAGATTCAAACCCCTCAAAGCAGGCTGTGTAATACTCACATTTTGTTGATACCTTTTTTCTGGTAAATATTCAGAACTGAAGTGATGCTGATTAGATTTTATGGACACAGATTACACATAACAGTTTTCTGTTTCAATGTATTAGCTCAGATTTGTTTTTCCTCATTAATTTTATTATCCTTAAGAGAATGCAGAAAGAATAAATTGAGGTCACTGCTGTAATATCTGCAGAAAGCCTATATTCTTGAAGTGAATGCAATTTAAACAAATTTAACTATATAAATATTTTGCATTATATTTTGGTATTTTCTCCACTGTTGTTAACTTTTATATATATATATATATACTTATATATATATATATATATAATATATATATATATATATATACTTATATATATATATACTATATATATGTAATATATATATTAACTTATATATAATATATAATATATATATATTATATAATTATATATATATAATATATAATAATAATAATATATAAGCCTCCACTAGATATTGCATTTTCCCTGCTAAGTACAGCACAAAGCAGAAAATAGAAACCAGGAATTGTAACTCAACATTATGAAATTTCAGTTTTCATTTTTAATATAAAGTTTTATTGTGAAGAGAAACAACTGCATATACAAAAGCATATAAATTTCTTAAGACCACTGTCACTGCTGCCTCAGTGACATAGCACAGAACACACGAAGCCTTAAAATGGGTATTTGAGAGCTTTTTTACATTTTTTGAGAATCTTGTACCACAGACATGAACGATTAAAACTACAGATACACAGAAAGGATCACATGTATCTATCCATCTTGTATTTCAAAATGGGAGCTAAGAGGAAGAGATCCTAATTGTAATTGTGATATGTTAAAGGTTTTAATCCTTTAAAAAAAAAACAACACAGTATGATGTGTATATGAATTAGAAAGAAAGCTGCTCTCCAAAAGTTGAAACCTAAAAATCACTCCCAACAAACGAAATTCATTTCTATAAGAGATGTCTGAATAACCCAGTAAAATGAAATACAGCAAAGCCCAGAGCCGTAGAACAAGATTGGATTTAGCACTTGCTTTCCACAGAACACCAAACTTGTCTGCTACATTGGTAATGGAGAAGTTTGAAAGTGAAAATTTACTATTGGATCATACATGTGAAAAGAGCTTACTAAGCTGAGACTGCTGTGACATGTGCTAAAGGGTCAGTATGAAACATATAGGAACACAGAGGCAAAAGGCAGCCCCAGTCAGACACAGCCCCTGTCTGGCCACCCCAACCAGGGCTGTCTGAGGATACCATCAGCCCTATGGGGCTGAATCAGAGAATTGGCTATTGTAGGGCTCATGGGTGCAAGCAGACTAACAGAGGGACACAGGATCTAGAAGTCAGCAGTTTGTGAACACATGGATCTGGGCCAGTTGCTGTGTTTGTCTCTGCATGAAGCAACTGGGATGTTCCAGGGGCCAGCTTCTAGGCATACTGCCTGAAGCCAGCCACTGGAGAAAAACATGTTTTACAGAATTAAAAAAAATATATGTTTTTACACAATTAGAGATTTGCAGGGGTTGGAAGGGACCTCAGATCATCAAGTCCAACCTCCCGGCTAAAGCAGGTGCCCTACAGTAGGTAGCTCAGGTGGGCATGAGTCTTGAATCTCTCTCATAGAAGGAGACTCTACAACTCCCTGGGCAACGTGTTCCAGTACTTTGTCATCCTTATTGTAAGGAAGATCTTCTGCATGTTTTTATGGAACTTCATATGTTCAAGTTTTAGGCCATTAATCCTTTTCCTATCACTGCTCATCACAGAAATGTGTAGCCTCATCCATTCATCAGAGACCCTCTCAGACTTCCTTTCCCCAGGCTAAATAGACCCAGGTTACTCAGCCTTTCCTCATACAGGAGATTCTGCAGGCCTTTATCATCTTTGGGGCCCTCCATTGGACTCTCCATTATTGGACTTGGACTCTATATTTAATGAAGAAAATTTCATAAAAGATAGTGTTTCTATATACAGTTGTGATTTATAAAGCAGAGATGATAATTCCACCCTCTGGAAACATGAACAGATCCAGGGGTTTCTAGGGCTTTCAAAGATCTATGATGAATTTTTGTGAAAAAGAAAGTTTTTGTTGAAGCTGAAACCAGCAGAGTTATACTGGCAGATATTTTAGCTCAAAATTTGTTCTACTGTATTTTGAATAGTCTGCTCCATTTCTGCATCACTGCTTGTGTCTGTTAATCACAAAACAGAAAGAGATGGCAATTGCAAGTGATGGATGATAACTAAAAATATATAAAGATATCCCAAAGGAAAGAAACCCTACCAAGTAGCAGCATTAAATATATTATAATTATATTGGAAACCTTTGTGCCAATTATAGCTCCTTTGATAGATACTGCATTTAGTCTTTTTATATGGGGAACCTTGATATGAATCAGGACATCCAAGAGCTTTATGGATATAATGATAACAATTGCAGACTACTAGGCTTCCTTGCAACTCACGCATAAATCTGTGCTTTGTTTCTCTTCAAGAAAAGCAGTTTCATATGTGTTAAATGTGTAACTCACATCACATCCTGCACAGGATTGCAAATATAAAGGAAATTACTCTACAAATGAAAGTTCACAGACAGTGTGAGGACAGTGTAAGGAGATGGAGCTTTACCAATCATGGACATATCTTACAAGAAAACAGGAACAGTAATATATGCAGGATGCCAAGATACATTTAAGTTCCTGTTGTAAAAGATTAGAAAGACTTATAAATTGTATTAGAAAAATGTCAGACATCATATTAAGTATTTAATAATTTTGGATTATATAGAATTTGTTGAAAAGAGGGAAAACTCTGACTCATTTGTGCATTCATAAACTTTTGGGCTTTGCCAAACTGAGAAGTAGATTTGTTCACCAAGCAAATTAAAAAAAATAAATAAATAAATTAAGAAAAAAAAAAAAGCAAAAAAACACACAAAAAACACACAAAGCACTAGTCATACTTTCCCATTCCTCAAAATACTCCATCCAGAGCAATCTTTATTCTTGGTACTCACGAGTGAGGAATAACAAAGGAAATTATATACATTTTTGGAAAATTAACTAACTTTGAGATTATATAGTTTTTAAAATTGTAAATCTCTTTTATTTTTCCTACTTCTTGCACTAAAGAATTCCAAAACTATTTCTTTTTTTCACATCAGCTTTTTACCGTGGCTTCAGTATAGCAACAATAATTCATAGGAAATATTGTACACATAATGAGAAGCTGAAACAGTAATTGACAGATATTTAGATTTAGTAAAAATTCTCTACTTCCTAATTCTAAATATTACTGCAAAAGTTTGCAAATATAAAGGAAATTACTCTACAAATGAAAGTTCACAGACAGTGTGAGCCTCACTGTGATGATGCTAAAATGACTATAAAGAGAATGAACATAAGGAAACAACAGCACATTTCACTGTAAATGTCAAGCAGTGTTATTCTGAAAAATGTCATAGTGATAATTAAGATGAAAAAGGCTCCAACTAGTAAGTGCAGTGTGGTCACTTTCAATTTATCAATTAAGGGAAATCATTTTTATCACTCATTACTACAAGAGACTCTGAACATCTTTAGAGCAGCATTTCTCTTAAAGAAAACCGATATAGCTATAAAATAGCAAAATATTAAAATCTGATTTGTAGTACCTGGAGAAAAATGAAATTTCTTATATATTAACTTAAAAAATATGCTTGTACTTGGAATTTCATGGCTAGAGGGCTGCTCGGTCACTGACATGAGCTCCCTGTTACTGAAGGCAGACACACTATATAAGTACATTTATTAATCTTTATCTTAGAAGGTGGTTAGATTTTTGTCCTTCACTGCTCTTAATAAAAAGTGGTTCTGGTGCTTGACTGTTCTGATAGTCGGAAATTGCTAATTAGCAACATAAATTTATTCAAGCTCACATTATGCTTTTTTTTCTTATTTTGACAACTTTATCCCTTAGCTTTGATGAATCTCCTCTTGCTCAACACTTCAAGGTCAAAATAAACAATACTGATATTCTGTCTCCTATTCCTCTTATCTAAATACGCTGAGGCCTTTTATTTTTGCTTCATCTGAATGGTTTTACATTTCATTTTCATTTTAGTTGTCCTTCCATGTATTTGCAGGTAGATTTTAACTGTGGAATATCCCAACAAGATTTCAGCTCTCTCCTGTGCAATAGCATTCTCATCTCTCCTGGAGATACCTCACATGTTAAAATCTTAAATCTTATTTACTCTTCTCTGGTTGCATACACACACTGAAGAAGCACACGGACATCTCAAAGTAATTAAAACACCCGGGTTTTAATGGACATACTTCAGCTCATCAATTGAAAGCATGTCAGTATGCAGGACAATTCTGCTTTTCTCAATTTGCAATGTTAACCAGAATTTTCTGTATCACACTGTCTCCTCTGTACTCTTTTTGCTTTCCCTTAAATCTAGCAACCTTCTAGGATAGCCCATATAAACTTTTCTATCTGTGCCACTAATATTGGGAAGGAGGTAATAAGGACACAAGCAAAGATCCCTTGAACAGGACTTGTTAAAGTCAGGCACAACTTCATTACAAATATAAATAAATACAAAAGCTCTTGTTGGAATGTTGGAATTCTGTACAGCAAATACGAGACTAGAATTTGAACCTTGCAGAAGTAATTCTGTATTTCAACGTGAGGAGAGTATACAGGTAATTTGAGCTTTCAAATAGATCCCAAGAACATCTTTATCAGCAGTGCTTGCAGCAAAAATAAATGTAACAATACAGGATTTCAACCTGGGCCTGGGCGCAGATTGAGCATTATAGGACTTAGACACAGCAGCAGTTTGCCCATAGTGCAGTTTATAATACAACTTAATGCAACAAAACCCCTCTGCAGTGCAGAGCTATCTCTTGTAGCATCTTGCAGTAGAATTTACAAAAAAACCCAACAAAGTTAATAGCATTCAATATAAGATAGTAAGGATAGCAGCTGCTCTGAGGTGAAAAGAACTTTTCAAGGCTAAGGCCAATACTTCTATCTACAGTCTAAAACTATCTTGAAAGCAAGCTTTTACAACTGTCTTTTTTCTAAGCACACAAGAAAATTCATTTTTTTTCCTTTGAATGATAGGTAATAGAACTACGGATTCTGCTTTCAGTTTTCTGAACAAATGTTGGATAGTCTTTTAAAAAGAGTGAGGTTGGCTACAGTGGAGGAAGTTTTCTTGTAGCAACAGTGCAGGACGCTTGTTATATACAGCAGCTGTGAAGATGAGTAGACAGCAAACTAAGAAGTCTTAAACATAAGGAGGAAATAAAATTTCCAAAACTAAAATGATTTCAAGAATCTAAAAGGCATCATTCAAGGATTCAAGAGAAAATACAAACAAGTTTGAGCTCCTAAAGGAAAAGAAAGAAAAGAAAAAAGTTTTTTCTGGGTAATTGTTATATACATACTATATATAAAATGTATATATTTATATATATACTATATATAAAAATATGTATAAAAGAATATTATAATGCTCAACTAAACTCCACGTTTCTTAAGGACTCATGCCCTTGCACAATGTGAGAAACTGAACTTTGTATTAAATGCGCCCTGAGATGCCCATCACTTCAAGTCCCTCAAGGAGTAATTCAGAAGCCCAGTGAAGCTGTTTGTAAAATAAACACTGGATTTTTCAGAGCAGGGGCATTTATAATGATGTGCTAAGGCACAGTGCTAGCTACCTAAGAAAATTTTAATATTAAAGAGTGTCATTAGCGTTAAGGCATCTGAAGGCTTGAATAACCATGTCATAGGAATTTTTCTAATTTTGGATTAGAAATGTTCACAGCTTAGTGGATAGGCCCTGTTCTTAGAAATAGTATTAATTATGAGGGAAGATGGGCTGGCAGAAATGTGTTTACTAGCTGGTGCTGCTCAAAAGCAGACGAAAGTACTCAAATTAATGAATTATGGCCTGGTTTCAGCTGGGACAGAGATGATTTTCTGCATAGTTTCTTGTATTTTGCTATGTTTTGGCTTCAAGAGAAGAAAAACATTGATAGCATCTTGATGCTTTAGTTGTATAGAGCAGTGGTAGTGATTATAATATTATCATTACTATACTACTAGGATGTTATATAAGGCAATAAAAAGGAATTTGGCAGTGCTGATACTATAATGTTTGTTCTGAGTTTGAAGAATTGAGTATTTAAGATGCAGTTTCATGACAGAACAAACCAATATAAACTTGGGTATATAGAATTTAATTTCCCCACATGCAATTTGTGTTGTTGCAAGGATCTATGTGGATGTGCAATAAGCCAGTCCAGGGAGATGATTGGGCTGAAAAATAATTACTTTGCATATAAAGGGAAACAAGCAGGAAGAAGCAGACAAATGAGTAAACTATGTCCATAATATCCATTACACCAGAAACCATGTAATAAAATTCTACTCATGTACTACTAGTAATTAATCTGTGTATCAACACATTGTTTAATAAGGGAATTTAATACAATCATAAATAGCTCTGAAATGCATGGAGTAATTGAAAACATATGAATGGGTTCTAAAGTTCTATACTTTTTATTCATACAACCATAACAAAATAAAATATAAATGCTTAATAGAAATCAACAAATAGTAAGATATTCAGGCATTTAGAACTCACCAAATTTGTTTATTCCAGCAGGAATCAAGAGAATAAAAAGCATAAGAAGTAAACTTAAAAAAAAAAAAATCAGTATGTACAATGTAATTGTGTTGAGTTGTACTTACTCTGAGTAGTACTACTGATGAGCAGTGTTTATTATCAGCTGCAGAAAAGTGCAACTTTATTTTTCCCTACTGCAATTGCAAAACTTCTGTATAGTTTTTCCTCTTCTATCTTTCCCTATAAAATTTGGGAAAATATGTATTTCTAGATTTCTAACTTTGTCTAGAGTAGGACAGCACATTATGTGACTGTGTGATTTGGTCAGTTTAGTCGGTTTGTTGTCATTTGGCATAAAAGTTTATGTTCTGCTTGTTGAGCAGGATGTCCCCTGTTTCCCAGGGGCAGCACTTGTAGCAGATCTCCACGTGCAGCCATGGAGGAGCACTGGATGTGGCCTGAAGGAGGAGTGTCCATCCCCTGAAGGGATTTACTCTTTTCCCACTAAGCCAGACAGTGCCATGCCACCTGACAGTGGATTGTCTCAGAAAGCAAACTATAGCTCACCAGACATGCTGTTAACCTTCATGCATCAAACAAATAGCATGAATCATGCTCGGATATTCCCATGAGATGGTAACAGGACTTAAAGAGGGTGTTGTGGACCAAACATCCCTGTAGTCTCCTGCAACAAGAGGCATGTTGAGTAGAATCTCTACTCACAGCCTGTTTGTGCTTTTAAGGCCTTCTTGTGCAGCAGCATTACTTGGGCGACAGTTATCTTCCAGAAACAGCCATAAACATATTCCTTGGAATCTGAAAATCAATATTTCCACAGAACTGCTTCTGTTTGGAAAAATCTGCTGTCACTAATGTAGATGAAAAAAATAGGTATAGGGCTATGCATTACTTTACATGGGATGCTGTAGAAAGATCCAGATTCTTCCAGACCAGCAGTAGGCTGATTTAGTGTTTCATCATTCATTCTCTTAAAATCGTATATTGAGAGAAAGTTTTGGTATGATTTTTTTTTTTACATGAAACTGTTTATTCCCTGTATTTCCTGTATGATTTTTATCATGTGGAGACAAGTATTAAAAAAAAAAAAAACCTGTGTATGATTATATTTCTAAATAGCTCCTATGTACTCCTATTTCAGTATTACTTGGCAATGTAAGTCCCATGTCAGCTTCTAGATGCTTGATGTTTTTGTTTGTTTGTTTGTTTATACACATTATGCGTTCATAGCAATATTCCCTTGATAATCTCATGCACCACAAAATTGGGCAAAATTGTCTTTTGTCAGTTTCTCTCTGGCTCCATTTCTGTTTTTTACAGCTTTTATGGCCCTTCTCATCACTGTATTTGTTTTCATTCCAGTTCTCAGCAGTTTTCTTGCCTTTGTTTCTTCAAGTCTTTGCTATCTAAACAAAAGCTTGTATTCTCTAAGGCTGTCATGGATGGAGACAATTACACTATATTGCACTGATAAGAGGGAAGCTAGAATATAAGTATTGATACAGATACAATATAGTGATTTAACAAAGCTGAATTGTAAATAATGCAGCAACTTATCAAGATTCAAGATAGACAGATACACTTGATTATTTACTGCGCAGAGGGTAGGATAAGCATACTCATATAGGAGGCTTTCCCATTGAATCACAAGGCTCAAGCAGGCAATTGTGCTTTCTAAACTACTTGAACCATGCAGGTAGGAAGCCTAGGTGTGGCTAAATCCACAGCTGTTTAAGACTTAGTCACTGTCATATGTCTAAGGAATTATATGTGGACAGTCAATCAAAGATATAATTTTAGCAAAGTTTACAACCAATCTAAAATGTGATCTTTGTGAAGTTAACAAAGCTCATAATCAATCTAACTGAAAGCTTACTGAAGGGCAACAAGGCTTGTGAAGGGCTTGGAGAATATGCTCAATGAGGAGCAACTGAAGGAACTGGGACTGTTTAGTCTGGGGAAAAGGAGACTGAGGGGAGACCTTGTTGCTCTCTTTCAGTATCTGAAAGGTGCTTACAGTGAGAGCAGGGTTGGTCTCTTCTCACCGATGACAGGTGACAGGATGAGAGGAAATGGCCTTAAGTTGTGCCAGGGTAAGTTTAGGTTGGATATCGGGAAAAACTTCTTTACAGAAAGGGTTGTCAAGCACTGGAATAGGCTCCCCAGAGAGGTGGTTGAGTCACCATCCCTGGATGTGTTTAAAAATCATTTGGATGTGGTGCTCAGGGGCATGATTTAGCAGAGAGTTGTTAGAGTTTGGGTAGTGTGATTAGGTTGTGGTTGGACTTGATGATCTTTAAGGTCTTTTCCAACCCGAACAATTTTATGATTCTATGATTCTTACAGTCCATTTAGTATTTGTACTGGCAAGGTGTCTTGATGTCAAAGTGTAAGGGATTTCTGTAAAGGTGTAATCTTGAGAGATATCCCTGCTCAAAGGGAGATCCTGTTGTGCAGCCAGCTGCTGTACAGGAGAGCTCCAAGGGAGAGCTTGGGCTGCTTTCTATTTTTAATAGGGGTAAGGTGATTGACTCAAAGATTTCTTTTTAGGCACATGCTCAATTGAATAAACTGTTGAAACAGGTATTTGCTATCATGCTATCAGTTCTTTCATTTGTGCCCCCCTCCCCCCGCCCCAATTCTGAGACAGATTTGTGGTTGTTTTCAGTATTATTTTCCTGTGCAAGACCTGCTATCTAAAAATAAAGCACCTCATTGATTTGATAGGTGTTCATCAAGAGATCTACAATTCTCCATCTGCTGCCCATCTTCATCTGGAAAAATGTTTGGAGGGTACCTGTTGGGGAATGGCTCCAGGAACAAGGAGGCTGTGAGGAGATGTATGAGCATAGCTTGTAGGGCAGTACAGATTGTATACCCATGGAAAAATACTAGATGCTAACAGAAGGTCACAATGTTTCTGTGAGCAGGAGGGAGTAGCCCAAGGAGGAACTTGGTTTAAGGGAGTTGACAAAAACAGATGGCATGTAGTTAGATTGTTCTCTGCCTAGAAATGACTGTTGTCCACCAATAGCAAGGCAATAAAAAAAAAAGCCAACTATAAAAACTCTGTGTAATCGTTAATAAACTGAAGCTGGATCAGTCATATTGAGTCTTGTCATGCTTCCCGCTCGGGTAGCAATAGCATTACTGTTTTAGCTCCACAGCATATACCCTCTTCAAATTCCTGAACTTTTCCTATACGTCTAAATCCTCTTTTGTTTTGGGATTTTTGTATTGCTTTGTTTTGTTTTGTTTTGTTTTGTTTCATTTTCTTATGCTGATTTGAAGTCTATCATACAGAATTTAAAACTGCTAATCTCAAGAATTTCCAAGCAGAAGCAAGGATCAAGCTGTAAAGTTTTGTATGTTGAAGCCTTAAACATAAACAGTTCAAAATCAATGAATATCATTTATTGCTGCTTCTATCAACAAGCAATAATCATAAAACAGATCACTCCAACATTCTCTAAACCGCGTCTGTAGACATCACAGTCTCCTGGTCACTTGAAAGGGCAAGAACATTTGAATGATAGCTTGCGAATCCAAGTTTTTAAGTTTTCTATAGTGTTTTTCAATTTAACAACATTATTTTTGTCTTTCTTCTGCAAGATTTCCTATTTTGCCCCAAGAGAACAATTCTGCATATATTTTTTTGCTTAAAACAGGTCATATTTACCGTGTTGTTTTTGTCCTCTTGTGTGTCAGACACCTGGAATGAGACAGAGATCCTCTCTAAGAAAAGTGGCTTAGTGATTTACATATGACCAATTGCATTGATATGTCAACATACTTCACTGAGAGTTGCTTATCGCACAGAGTAGTGCAATTGGAGTACTGTCCCACCTATACAGTCCTTGCCACCTAGTGCTATCCAGATCCCATGGCAGAAAAACAGTATAGGCATTGGTGGCACATTCCTCATAATCCATGTCATTTTTTTGTAAAATATTCACATTCCTCTGAAACACAGAAGACTGGAAATTTTAACAGAAAGACGCTCTAGCAGAAGACTTTCAGTAATCTCTACTTCACATCTTTTTGATGGTTAATGACATGGTGCTCAGGCCATCATCTTTCTTGCACAGATGGCAGCCCTACAGGCTACTTTGGGGCTTGTGAAAGAAGTATACAGCTGATTTGTTATTTTCCTTCCTGCTAGCAGCTGCAAAAGATTCCAACAGGGAGGGCAGAGATCTGGCAGCTTTCTTTACCTCATCCAGTCCTCTGTTATTCTCTCATGCTCTCTACTGTTTCACGTGCACCTCCTCTAACCTTGGGAAGTAATCAGGGATGGAGAGTTCAAACTCTTATCTGATGCTGCAACAGCTGTTCCAAGAGAGTTCAGGTGCCTGAGTATCCTCCATCATTTCTAGAGTAGAACTAATAAATCTGAATGTACTACTATGAAGAGGAAAAAATTCCTACCTGATGTTATCAGAGCACTGGTTAGCACTATGTGATGCTGTCCTGCTGTTATGGGAAGCACTTCCTAAGTCTAACATTTATACAGGTCAAGACCAAAATGAACAAAAGGTATCCTAAATCTTTGCAGTGTTGGTAGGTGAAAACTACCACAGAATTATAGAATCATAAGGGGCAAAGTAGATGAGTACAATCTCTTCCCTCACCCTGATGGACACCTCTCTTTTTATGCAGCCCATGATACAGTTGGACTGTAGGGCTGCAGGTGCACACTGGTGACTCTCATCCAGCTTTTTCATGAACCAGAACCCTCATGTTCTCCACAGGGCTTCTCTCAGTGAGTTCTTCTCCCATCTGCTCTCATGTTTGATGCAGCACCTTGGCCTATTGGAACTTCATCCCATTCACATGGGTCTGGTTTTCAAACTTGTCCAGGTCCTATTGGATGGTATCACTTCCTTCTGTTACATCCGTTTGGTCACTCAGCTTGATGTTGTCTCTAAACCTGCTGAGGTTGCACTCAGTAGCACCGTCTAAGTCGTTGATAAAGATATTAAGCAGCATTGGTCCAAAAACCAATGAGGTAAGGATGTGATGTGGCAGAAATCCAGGTAGATGACATCAGTTTAACTTCTTTTGTCCTCTGGGGCCATGTGGAAGGCTACCAGACTGAAAAAATTTGATCTGTCCTTGGTGAAGCTGTGCTGGCTGTCTCAGGTCACCTTCTTGTCTTGTATATGCCTTCATATTGTTTTAATACGATCTGTTCCATGATCTTAGGGTGAAAAAATTTAAATAGAAAATATCACTGCTACTTACATGGAAACACTAAAGGAGTTTCTGAATGAAGATGTTTGCTTTTCAGGGAAAAGGTATGGTTTTTTACTAAAAATAGAATTAGGTAGGCCAAGTATATCTGTGAGGTGATACAGCCATGATACAGATGACAAAGCAGGATTATAAATCTGGACCTTTGATGAAGGGTCATCTTTGTTATTGAAGTTCTCACTGGTAAACTTGTGAAACTTTAGGAAAAGAGCGAAGATATCTCTAGTCAGGAGAACATTTCTTTTCTTTCTACCACAAGCCAAAGTGGTGCCAATTATTTTTCTATCAAGCACAGGAGGATACAGAGCAGTACACTGCATCCATGCAGTGAAGTCAGAAATTATAACACTGTTGTTCACTTTCACACTAGCATCCATTTTGATAACATTTAGACAGAGGATACGCATATGCCATATTTTTCTTAAAAGCTTTCCGGGAAGGTCTTCTTGCAATTATCATTTCATGCCAGAAAAATTATGGGAAAATGAGCAAAACTGATTCTATTTCCAGGACAGACCATAAAAATATAAAAGAGAGAAATAAAGTAAATAAGAAAAGCTAGCAAATCCTATCAGACCTCTTGTTTCTAAGTTGTGAACTTAAGTTTTAGAGCATTATTCAGTCACCTGAAAAATTTTGATGCTTCTATTTTTAAACAAAGTGGTCAGTGTTTCAAATCATCTTTTTGGTTTGGGTTTCTTCTGATGCCTTTTCAGTACTATATTTTATATACTACAACTATGCTTCTTTTTCCCTCTGAACTTGATGCTTCTGGGAATGTTCTTGTAACTTGTGAGTTCACCATTATAAAGCATATTTGATAGGAAAATGCTGCTGATATTAATTATGAAGTGGCAACGATTATTCTTAGTGTAGATGAGAACATTAAGGCCTTTTATTATTCTTTTGATTGTCATGGAGATTCACAGAAAGTGGTACCATAGCAGAAAAAGACCTGTATCAATTAACACAAATTAGCATCTCTGATGGAAATCTGGAAAAACAGGAATGAACGGGATGGAAAATGTCACATTTTTCCTAGTGCAATGAGTCCCTAAGAGTCATTTCACTTTACACAGAATCAAAGCCTTACATAGTCTTAGAAATTTATACCAAGATCAGTTACTGCCTGACAATATATTAGATTTAGCAACTGATAAATTTGACATAAAATAGCTCTCATTTCTAAACTTACAGAACTATATTTCACCATTCCACCTATACAAATCCCTGCATGATCCCTTGCTTTTATTGTATTTTTCCAAGTTCTAGGATTATACCACAAGAGAGAGGTGAAGAAAATTGATTATACTGCATTTGTGTTATTTTTCCTAGCTAATGAGTTTGTCTAGAGGAGCACCCCTGTAGGTTTTCTGCTGCCTTTCTCTGTATGTCTCTATTTTCTCTTGTAACTCTAAATGTAAACACTTTCCAATATTAAATTCCTCTGTTTCTTGTAAAAAAATCAGGCAATTTTCTCTCACAAAAGCACTTTATGAGCTTATCTGTCAGGGACAGGTTTATTCACTTGCTCAGAATGCACCTTTTAAAGCACTTATGCCGTTTCTTGTTAAAAGATCTATTCTTTGCCAGAATCCACTTCTTCTGAGGGTTACTTGTCCTCTCTTGATATTGGATGTCATAAAAAGACCCTGTCATATAAAAAGTTTCTCTATTTCTCTATTTTTTCACAGAAGTAGCTTAAGGAAAGTAAAAAAAATACATTTATGATTTGGAAATCAGGAGGCAGTCTGGGCTGTAGTGAGCATGAGTTGAGTTTGTGATCTTGAGGAATGTGGGATTGGCAAAGAGCAGATTCAGGAACTTGAATATCCGGAGAGGGAATTTTTTGCTGTTTAAGGAATTATTGGATGAGAACTCCTGGGAAGTTGGCCTGAGGTACAAAGGGATGGAATAAATCTGGCAGATCTTTGAGGACAACTTTCACAGAATCACAGAATCACAGAATTGTAGGGGTTGAAAGGACCTCCAGAGATCATCGAGTCCAACCCCCCTGCCAAAGCAGGTTCCCTACACCAGGTCGCACAGGTAGGCATCCAGGCAGGTCTTGAACATCTCCAGAGAAGGAGACACAACCTCCCTGGGCAGCCTGTTCCAGTGCTCCGTCACCTCACTGTAAAGAAGTTCTTGCGCACATTTGTGTGGAACTTCCTATGCTGCAGTTTCTGGCCGTTTCCCCTTGTCCTGTCTCCACTCACCACTGAAAAGAGTCCGGCCTCACCATTCTGCCCCCCACACCTTAGATATTTATAGACCTGGATCAGGTCCCCTCTCAGTCTTCTCAAGGCTGAACAGACCCAGTTCACTCAGCCTTTCTTCATAGGAGAGATGCTCCAGGCCCTTCAACATCTTTCTGGCCCTCCGCTGGACTCTTTCCAAGAGATCCCTGTCTTTTTTGTACTGGGGAGCCCAGAACTGGACACAGTACTCCAGATGAGGCCTTACCAGGGCAGAGTAGAGGGGGAGGATCACCTCCCTCGACCTGCTGGCCACGCTCTTTTTAATGCATCCCAGGATCCCATTGGCCTTCTTGGCCACAAGGGCACACTGCTGGCTCATGGCCAACCTGTCATCCACCAGGACACCCAGGTCCTTGTTATGGTTTTGTGATTTTTGGTTTTCGGTGTTCCACATCATAACATCATGTGGGGCACTGGAAGATTAACTGTTAATGCTCAAATTCTGGGTACCTGTCAGGAAGAAAAAAAGAACTACATTCCCCAGGGGACTTTGCGGTCACAGAGAGAAGATACAACTCCTGGCAAGGTCACCTGATGGGCTCTTTTTCGTTCGCTCTTCTTCATCTGCTCTTTTTTCATCTCACCGCTGCTCAACTGCACATCTCACCTCAGTGTTATGGTGAGGCCTATCCATTTTTCGGACATTCTCTCTCTCATTATATTTGATTTATTAGCTTCAATTCTAATTATATTGTACGATGGTGTGTTATCTTGCATTCCAATACTATATTTAGTAAATGAGTTTGTTTCTCCTCAGATCATTGCCGTTGTTTTTAATTATTTTGGGGTCCCCAGTTTCCTTTTTCCAGAGGCATGGATTTTGTGAAATCCCTCCGCCCCGCTGGTCACAGAAGTAAAATGTTGACAGTCCTCCACAGATCTCCTCTCCAGCAGGTCATGTCCCAGCCTGTACTGATACTTGCGGTTATTCCTTCCCAGGTGGAAGACTCTACACTTGCTTTTGTTAAACCTTGTCTGTTTTTTTGCTGCCCAGCTTTCCAGTCTGTCCAGGGCTTGCTGAATGGCAGCACAGCTTGCAGGTGTGTCAGCTGTGCCTCCCTGCTTTGTATCATCGGCGTACTTACTGAGGGTGAACACTATACCCTCATCAAAGTCATTGATGAAGGTATTGAACAAGACCAAACCCAGCACTGGCCCCTGGGAACATTGCTAGTCATAGGTCTCCAACCAGACTGTACCACTGATCACCATGCTCTGATCTTGGCCAGTCAGCCTGCTCTCAACCAACCTCACTGTCCGCTCATCTATCCCACACTTTCTCAGCTTTGTTTTCAGGATGTCGTAGGAGACAGTATCAATAGCCTTGCTGAAATCAAGGTAGATGACATCCACTGCTCTCCCCACATCTACCCATCTGGTGATGCCATTATAGAAGGCTATGATGGTGAAATATGATTTTCCCTTTGTGAGTCCATGCTGACTATTCCTGATAACCTTCTTCTCTTCCAATTGCTTGGAGATGGCACCTTTCCAGGGACAGAGATGAGGCTGACTGGCCTATAGTTTCCCAGATCCTCCTTCTTCCCCTTTTTAAAGACATTTGTATTGGCTATTCCAGTCTTCACGCACCTCTCTTGTTCTCCAACACCTGTCAAAGATGATAGAGAGTGGTGTGGCAATCAACTCTGCCAGCTCCCTCAGCACACATGGATGCATCCCATCAGGGCCCATGGATTTGTGCACATTGATCCCATTTAGATGCTCCCAGACCACCCCCTCCTCAATATATATCTCTTCTTAGAAAAGCACTGATAAAAAGATTTGCTTACTGAGCATAAAAAAATTATAACATTTTTCCATGGACTATGAATCCATCTTTCCAATCCGTTATTTTTCTTGGAAGTCTCATTATATACTGCACTGAAAATGTTTCACATTTTAGTATTAGCAACTCTGAGAGACTCATACTAACCAGTGTTGCTGAAATGTTCTTAAAATTATTCAGAGAAGGATTAGAGCTCAAATTTATTTTCCTTTTGTTCCAAGTGTAAATATATTTTTTATCGTTTTCCAGTTATTTCCTATCTTTACATAAATATCATAAAATCCATTTTTTCTTGTTGCTATAAGGGGCTTTGTTTTCTTCTCTTAAATTTCCTAATGTTCTGAAGAAAACAGAAAAGAGAGTGCTCCTGGCACTTCTAATTATAGGATAATTTGAATGTCATTGAAGGGAAAGGGATTGTCCAAATAGTGAATGACAGAACAGACCAAGAAAGGTAGACAACTGACCTTGATTACAACCTAAAATTGCCACTAAACATTACAGAAATCTTTACGAACTGTTGTTTCATAAATTATTTGTGACATTTACAATAAATATTAAATTAGATCTCCTATGGTGTACATAGATACCCGTATCTATGATGGATGCTGTCCATGCAGCCAAACACTGATCTCTAATACAATAAAGAAAAAGGTTTAACTGTCAGTTTAGCTGTAGAAACATTCCAGCAATATATTAGAGGTAAAACATAAAACAAAGAAACAAAAATGTTGCTTACTCTTACAGTGAAAGATGCTGTGAAAGCAAGACAAAAATCTGAGCTATTGCTTCTAAAACTAGAAAATTCTAAACTATTTTTTTGTGTTACCTTTTATTTTTCAGTTCTTTTCTCAGACTGAAATTTCTGATGCCTTTCCAGACCTTCTCCCATCATCCTTCAATGATAACAAACCCAGAGTGTCTTCAGTGAAGCTTAAAACGTGGGCTTGATCTTACTACCAAAATTTTGAGTGAAAAAAACCTATTTTGATGAAAATAATTACAGTCTGATTTTATTTAATTTCATAAAATGTACAAATGTCAGAATACTGTTTTCTTTGTCATAACACTCAGAAAGTGGAAGCATGAGTTTACCAATAATTTTATATCATTTTCAGTCAGCATTTAAACCTTACCCTATTATTTAATCTTCTATGTACTCCTGTTTTCTACATTCTTGTTTTTCCTTCTTTTAAAACAAAGGATAACAAAGCCTTCTTGTTCACTCTTACCTCCAAAGATTGGGGGATCACTATTACTATGAAACTGTCATTTCATTCCTTTTAAATTCAGTAGAAGTCAATTTTCAAGACCCTAGCAGTAGATTTAACCACAGTTACCTTTAACTGTGTGCGCTACTCTCCAGCACTCTTTTTTTTTCTCACACTGCTCAGATGTGAGATACGAGAATGTAAATGTAAGAAGAGAACATTTACCTGTTATTAAGAGAACATTAGCCTATAGAGTTGCCAGGGGAGTGGCATGAGTTGAGTTGTTTATTTTACTTACTGCTGCTCATTGGAAAATGGTTCAGCAGCAGACATAGCAGGTGTGGTGTTGGCCAGTGGCAAAATTTAGACTCCAGCTGCATCATTAAAGCAAATCAGAAATCCTGAACAGATATTTTCTGTGTAATCATACAAGCAGAAATATTCAGGTATTGCATTACTCACTGCTGATTTCAACTGCGTGGGTATAATTGAAATGATTTATTTTTTTACTTCTGTTCTGTGGATGCCTGGTCTCAAAGATATGCTTTAAACTGATTGACAGGAAGGATTGTTTGCCAGGATTGACTGTATTATTTTGAATTTTAATTTTAATTCAAAGAAGAGGTAAATGCTAGAAATGGGCTGGAAATTGCTGTTGAGGTTATCAGCAAATGAGCCAAGGTTATTAATGAGTAAAAGTACAAATCTCCCATTCATCTTCAGACAAAAACGGAACACATAGCTATTGTATTTGCTGCAAAATTATGTGATGCAGAAAAAAAATCAAAAAGTTCTCTCATGAGTAAGTGAGAATGTCAGATCAGTTGTCACTTATGTAAATTTTGATATTTATAAGCTAGGCTAGACCTTACTGAATCAAAGAGACTTTGACCTCCATTCATCAGCAAACTGACAGGAATTTACTGCTGGATTTCAGACATTGGCAGTAGGGTGAAAACTTCTTTCCTGGAGGTTTGACAGACTGTATCTGGCAGCACAAGCCTAGAGCTACTCCCTGCTTTATCAGTTCTCTGTACCCACCGGAGATTGTTTTCCCCAGTGAGAGCATGTGCTTCACATAATCTGAAGCCATAAAGATGAACCGTGATCCTTCACTTCATCTCATCAGGGCAAGTGAACAACAATTGCAGAACCCATAGGACCTTCTTTTCTTTTTTCATTTAAGATCGTTATGATCTGATGAAGAGCAAAATACAACCAAAACTGTGAAGCACTCTACTACTACTCTACTACTGTGGAAGCAGTGGAGCTTCCACTATATATTGATGAAGAGTGTTGGAGAATGAGGGTTTGAGGAGAAAGAAATGCATGTACAAAACTTTCAGAAGCAGTGGAGAAGATTAGTTGTAAAGTGCAGATTTTCTCTTTAGAAGTCAAAACTGTAAGTGGAAAAATACGTTTTGTTTTACCCCTCTTCTGCTTAAGAGTAGTTGTACAAAATCCTATCAAAGGATTTCTTTTTGGAGCTGGTGTGATCTACGAAGCTTGGATTTTGCCCAGTAACTGGATTAAACAGGATAACTGAGAACTAAATATTACAAATACACATGGAAAGGTTGTAGCCTTTGAATCAAAATAATTAACCTAGCTTTTGTATCTGTTGCGATTTTGTTGATGTTATCACAAGTGACCTTCCTGGCCTCTTTTTTTTCACCCTTTCCATTTCTGGGGACAAGAAAATGGAGACAGTCCAATAAAGATAAGGAGATATAACTGATTTACTACAAAAGATAGAAGAATGTAAGATAATATGATACAAAAAAGGGATTTACACATAGTAAATAAAACAAATGGGAGATAAAAGATTTCCAGCTGTGCCAATATCTGCACTGCCTGGAAAGGAAAAGAATTCTCTCTCATCACTTGGATTTGGAAATCATGTGGGGAGTACTAAAGTCTTCTGGGAATTATAGTCCATCTCTTCTTGGTGTATATTCTTCTTGGAGAGCTGGAACCCACATGAGAATAGCTGAGACTGCCAGGATACAGGAACCAAAAAGTGCAGCTTCTCAGAACTGTGTTCTATCACTAACAGCTGGCCTCATGATGTCATGATATGGAATACTGATAAAACCAGGACAATAGAGCATTTGTATGCCTTCTTTTTTGAATATCTATCTTCAAATATCTATACCTTAAAACACTGAGTGATCACAGTATCACAGAATCACATAATGGCCAGGGTTGGGAGGGACCTCAAGGATCATGAATCTCCAACCCCCCTGCCACATGCAGGGCCAACAACCTCCCCATTTAATGCTAGACCAGATTGCCCAGGGCCCCATCCAATCTGGCCTTGAACATCCCTAGGGATGGGTCATCCACAACCTCTCTGGGCAGCCTGTTCCAGCACCTCATCACTTTCTCTGTAAAGAATTTCCCCCTGACATCCAACTTAAATCTTCCCTCCCTCAACTCAAAACTATTTCTGCTTGTCCTGCAGTTGTCTACCCTTTCAAAGAGTTGATTCCCCTCCTGTTTGTAGGCTCCCTTTAGGTACTGAAAGGCTGCAATGATGTCACCATGCAGCCTTCTTTTCTCCAGGCTGAACAAGCCCAGCTCCCTCAGCCTGTCTTCATAGGGGAGGTGCTCGAGTCCCTTGATCATCTTCATGGCTCTCCTCTGGACCCTCTCCAACACCTCCCTGCTTTTTCTGTACTGGTGGCTCCACACACGGAGACAGTACTCCAGATGGGGCCTCACAAGAGCAGAGTCGATGGGGACAGTCACCTCCCTGTGCCTGCTGGCCACCCCTCTTCTGATTGAGCCCAGGATACCTTTTGCGTTCTGAGCCACAAGGGCAAACTGCTGGCTCATGTTAAGCTTTTCATCTATCAGGATCCCAGATCCTTCTCCACAGGGCTGCTCTCAAGGGCTGCCTCTTCCAGTCCATAGTCTGATCTTGAGGTCTAAGGTATGAGTGTCAACAGTTCTCATAAATTTAAGTTTTTACAACAGAAGAGAAGCTAAAAAAAAATGAAACAAATACATCTCTGCCATTCCATTTTCTCACTAAACTAACTGAGAAAAGACACATGACATAAAGATACAGCAGAAAAAAAATCTCAGTGTTTTTTAAAACTTGTTTTTCTTTCTCTGTAAATTAATGTTAATAACTCAGTAGTTCTCAAGACAAAGAGCTAGATATTTCTTTTGAATTATATCACTGATGTGAAGGAATGCACCTAAAATTCACAGTTCTTGGAAGTGCAGAATAAAGACTCGGGTAAACAGTTTACCCTGTCTTTCATAAAATTGCTCTTTTCCATTTTAGTATGTGGCTTTTGAATACAATGAATAACAAAAAGCGTTCAGATAGGTTGTCTGTGATCTTTTTCTCGCACTGTATTTCAGTTGTAATAGAGGTATTAGCTTCCCACAGAAAAAATACCTATTGGGGTTTTCTAGTTTTATTTTGTTAATTTTTTATTTTCCTACATAGTGTTGCTGCTCAGCACAATGCATTTCCTAAGATCTGATATACAGGATTGTTTTTATTTGTTTGCATTCAGGGAATGTACCACACTGTTGACATACCCAGATGCTGTTCTATTCTTGCGTGTCTACAGGTATACAGTGGTTTTTAGAGCCCAGGCTAGATTAAGAAGCTGGTTGGTACATTAAAAAAAAAAAAAACAGTCTTCATTATTATTGTTCTTTCGTTCAAATCTTTTTCATATATATGCTTTTATTTGGCATATTTCTTTTAATGTTTAACAAGGAACAGTTGTAGATTCTAAAAGGCCCCATCCTAGTTGTTTGCTTTTATGCTTTTTGTGGGCAGTGTTTTAAGAAAACCAATAGACACAGTTGTGCATAAAAATTGAGTAGCTGAAAAAGCAAACTTTCGACTGAAATAAAAATTCCATGGTGATGTTAAACAGAGTTATCCTTCTCTCTTCATGTAGAAATTGTTCCATCTTTTAGCAGATAAATAGCACTCAAATTGCCTCCCCCGAGATCTCCTGCTCTCCAATTGGATCTCATGTCTTTCCTGGCATAGAAAACTGTTATCCTGCTAAGATCCTGCTAGTATATATTTTTTTCTATCAGTGCTAGGTACATGTCAGCTGGATTTGGGACAAGAAACAGACTGTCTGTCAGATGTACACATAAATTGGTTTCTCAGAACATCTTCATTGAAAAATTATTAATCACTGAATCATATCACTACACAGACGACTACTAAATAGCAGATATTAAAATGCTTATACCTATGAAAATTGGGAGAGGAAATTTTTTAACCAGTAAAGTAGTAAATCTCTTGGAATTTATTTGTAATGCTTTAAACAAGAAGATAATTCCCCTGAAATCTGAGATAAGAAAGTTTATGGTTTTAGTGTTAGTTTATATAGGATATATAGGCTGCCCAGGGAGGTTGTGGAATCTCCTTCTCTGGAGACCTGCTTGGATGCCTACTTGTGTGACCTGCTGTAGGGAACCTGCTTTGGCAGGGGGGATTGGACTCAATGATCTCTGGAGGTCCCTTCCAACCCCTACAATTCTGTGATTCTGTAATTCTGTAATTCTGTGGTAGATGGTTTGACTGCTTGACATGGAGGACTTTGAAAGTTCCAAGCTATTCCTACCTTAAAATAGTTTTCCTGTGACTCTAGAAGCCTTCCTAGCCCATTTTTCCAATGGAATTAATATTGCTCATCCAGCTCTGTATTCTGTCATATGCTACAGTGGTAAAATAGGATGCATGTAAATCTAGTTGAAAAAAAAAAAATGTCTTTCTTTTCTCAAAGAGCATACTGAAAGCAGGAGGAAAAAAAATATCGTAGGAAGTAGATCTTCTGACTGATGTTTACTTTTACATCTGACTTCCAAATTTTCTCCTACTTGAGAGCAAGGGTATGATATCAGTGATTCATTTCCTTTGGATAACTTTGTCACACCCTTTGAACACTTCAAAAGGAGATTTAGATATACAAACTGAAGACCTATTTTTCTACAGAAGGTAGTAACTATGAGAAAAAAAATATATATATGTATATGTAATCTCCAACAAGCTGCTGAGCTACTCTAGATCAACAAACTGTTTTTGTATTTAAGTCTGTGAAATTGCCCTTGTAACAATAATCTGAAGGAAAGAATGTGTTTAAAGAGAGACAAAGCATTTCAACAGCATTTATGTAACATACAGAGAGATTTTTCTCTCTGTTAATGTCACAAACCTGTTGTAATTTTAATTTACAAAGAAAAATTAGTATTGACATTCATTACTCTTTGAAAGCAATTACTGTGATTACTTTTTAAACACTGTTAAATCCTGGAGAATCATGATGGTCATTCCTCAGCATGTCAATGGATGTGCCTGTTCCTCTCCCCCTTGCTCAGGTCTATTTTTCCCTTCCCATTCACTTCAGGATTCCCAGGCATTCTTCCTTTCTCCTTTCCTGTTTGGATTAATTGTCCTTGCAGACTTACTTAATCTTTGTAGATTTTTAAAAAATTTTGTTTTGAACACAGTTTCATTCCAAGTCCTTTCACAAATTACTTTATCTGGTTATTTAAGTTTAGAGTACTCATAACTCCTTTAGTCCTTTAAATTATTTATGTTGCATATTGTGGATAGGAAATTTGGGTCTGAGCTACAGTATCATAGACAATTTTTTTTTCATTTTACACATGCTGAATATTGAAGTCTATTTCTGTATATAGATAAGAATGCATATTTATATATGCATTTGAACAAAACATGGTATTCTGACTTTTCTGTACTTCAGCTGGAATACAGTTCTTAGCTTCCTATCCAAACTGTTTGAACTTAAGGGTTATGTTTCCAAGGAAACTTGTAGCAGTCTGTTTGAGCATCAAATATTTTCCCTGTTGTAGAAGTTAGCACAGCAAAATGTACAGTGGTCTTGGGTAAATTGGAAACCCACTCTGCTGAAGTGTATATTTTAATGGAAAGGATGGTTTATTTTTGCCCAATAAACAACTTTGCAATATCATTGTCTGTAAAGAACAAAGTGTTAGTCGGATAGTCTGTACGAAAGACTGTCTGTAACTACAATATTAAAAAATAAATAAAATATCCAGTCGTTGTCCTCTCTTAGATACATGATCAACATGATCTGCTATTGTATTTTTTCTGAAAGGAGGAAAATGACTTAGATGTTTCAGTCATAATGCATTACTGTAACTTCAGAAATATCTGGAAGAATGGAGTGATAGCACTTCTCTGTAACACATCAATCATTCAGTGCAGTCTGAACTCCAGTGCAAAGTTTCTGTCCCCTGTCAAATTGAAGAGGCGCACCCTCCCCAGTAAAAAAAAAAAAAAAAAAAAAAAAAAGATTTTGTTTGACCCAGGTTTTCCATGTCTCTCTTGAAAACTACATCTATAGCCCTGCTAGTAAAATGAACAAGGTAACCTTGAAGTGTGTTCCAAGCTGGATATTGTCACTTCACACTTTCCAAATAAAGCTCCTAATTGAAGCAATTTTCCCTCCCACCCATGAAGGGAGGGAGAGGTGACCATATTTACAAATCCCCACTGGTTACATAAAGGAGAAACTAACACTTAAGCTCCAAACACAGACATTAATTTTAATGAGAATCTCAGTACTACAATTATCTTAAAAGTATCAACACTCTTACAATTCTAAGGTATGCAACAGAACTATATGGCTTTAGAAGAAATATAAATAAGACTGGCATTATTTAACAACTATATGAGAGAAAGAAAAAAAGAAACAGAGGTGGGGAGCAGAGTGGGGGGAGAGAGAGAGACAGATGGAGAAAGACATCACCAATGTGGCTTCCAGCATTGGTGCAGTCAGGGGACAGGGTCGCTGATCTGTGAAAGCACTCATTCTGAAGCATCCAAGTCTTGAAATTCTGAATCTTCTCTCAGGCATCCTTTTGTACCTGCTAGATTTACAGGTGCACGATCTCAAAGTTGTAAACAAGCTAGTTTACAATAAAAAACTCTTTCAAAAATGTGTTTGCAGACATAACTTATTGCACCAAAACAGGAATGTATTTTTAGAATGAACAAGACTGTCCCATTGTTCACAAAACTCTGTCCTCCAGCAACACTCCAGCCTTCAGTATGTTGTCATGGCAATGGTTTTGTCTTGTGAGTTTTAGAGGCAATTCCAGGAATACCATAGGTAAGTGTTTTTCTTTGGTCTACTACAAGTCTAGAAGTCTTTATTGCCACTTAATTGCAGACAAACCCTGCCGTTAGGAGAAACTGCTGCTGCACAGAGAAACTGCAATAACTTCAAACCTGCTATAAGAGGAAACACTGTATTCGAAGAACAGCAAAGAACATGCATGGCAGTGGCCACTCTGTGTCAATTACAAGTGCATCTTAGAAAACATTAGAGGAAATAATAAATCATCACTTAAGAAAATATTTATTTTACAGTAGGACAGAAGTACAAGGGCTGCTGTAAAACTAGTGCTTCCTATCTTATTATGTTGTCCCATAACATCAGAAGCAGATGTTAGAGTTACAGAAGTACAGGTGGAACCTTCCCACCAATATTCCATTACATGTTGATGCCATGAGACAGATGGTAGCAGAGGAACACTGACAAAATGGTGCCTGACATGAAAATGTATGTGAAGCAAAGGAGAGAAATTTATTTCCTTCATGCAGAAAAAAGTGGCACCCATTGATATTTACCAATGCTTTCTGAATGTTTATGAAGACCAAATGGGATGTAAGCACAGTGAGGGGTGGTGGATGGCATGTTTCAGCAGTGGCAACAGTACTAGTATGTCACCTCCACTTGTGCAGATTTTTATGAGCACAGTATGAGGCTCTTGTTCATCCCCAATGAACATGCATAGCTAATGTTAGTAACTGTGTCAGAAAATAGTACTTTGTAGATGTGAGTTTGCTCAATCGAATAGTGCTATTGTTCTCTTTGTTGTAGTTTCCATGAAAATAATTAGGAGACATTAGTTTTGGAACAACCTAACCTACATACATTGATTGTTAGGATGTAAGAAAACACCCTAAATAAAGTACTTCAGCTAAGTACTCCAGCATCCTTAGTAACTCCCAGTAATTATTTGTAGCTAAACAGTTGAAATTTAAATATAGAATATTTGTAATTTCTTTTTCATTTGACTCACACAAATCAAACTTTATTACCATAAAGTAGTTACAAAGCAGGTATATATTTTTGTTACAGCACATCTGTTTTGCCTTTGCTTGCTCTATATCCCCTTGCCTAGTTCATAATTAAACAAATGCCATTCTGAAACAGTTCTGAAGAAATTTGTTCCACGTCACAGTCAGAGAGAAACCTAAAAATTTTTGTAGGTTTCTAAATATATGTATGTATGAAAAAAAGTTAGTATTTTTTCTGTAATCTGCTTTCACACCAGTTGTATTCAGACAGTCTCTTCAAAAATATGCTTCGTAGAATCATAGTTATAGAATGGCTTGGGTCAGAAGGGACCTTAAAGGCCATCTAATTCCAACAGTTTGCCATGGGCAGTGTTGCCAGCCACTAGATCAGGATGCCTAGGGCCACAAACAACCTGGTCTTGAGTACCTCAAGGAATAATGAAAAAAACCCACATCTTCTTTGGTCAACCTGTGCTAATGTCCAACTACCTTGTAAGTAAAGAATTTCCTCCTAGCGTCTAATCTAAACATCCCCTCTTTAAAACCATTCCCCTTTGTCCTATCACTATCATGCTGTATAATGAGTCCCACTCCCTCCTGTTTATAGGCTGTCCTCAAGCACTGGAATGCCATAGTGAGGTCTTCCTTGAGCGTCTCTTCTCCAGGCTGAGCAAGCCCAGCTCCCTGACTTTTTTTTCATAGAAGAAGTTCTCCAGCCCTCTAATGAACTTCATGGCCTTCCTCCAGAACCAGTCCAACAGCTGCATGTCTTTCTTGTGCCAAGAGCCCCTGGCCTAGATGCAGTACTCCCAACGGGGCCTCACGAGGTTTCATGACCTCAGACACAGAGGTGATGCTCACTGGTCTACAGTTCTCAAGGTCTTCCTTTCTATCCATCTTAGAAATGAGAATTATGTTTCTCTTTGTCCAGTCATTAGGGACTCCACCTGACAGTTGTGACATTTTGATTGTGATGGAGAGAGGTTTCCACAAACTAAAATTAAAAAAAAATTAGAAATCATAATATTTTAATAACAATTCTGTTTAAACTATTTTAAAGGTCTTTGTTTCCAAATTCTCTTAACGATACAGTAAAAAAAAAAAAAATCCATAGTTTGTATAACTATATTGTCATATTACATAATTTGAAGTTACTGCATGTTCAGAAGCTAACAATGAGATGAAGTGAAGATTGTGAGTGTTAGAAGATTTGTTTGTGTTAGGTACGCACTGCAAATACAATGATAATTTGGAAAAAATATTAGGCCTTTTTATTACATATGTCACTCTGAATGCAATGCATCCTACTTATTTCCGTGGAAACTACAACAAAAACAAAGAGCACAATAGCAGTTTCTGATAGAGCAAATTCTCAGCTACAAAACACTATTTTTCTACATTGTCGCCACCAGTTGTCAAGCATTTTCACAAGCATTGAAGAAGAGCTTGCATGTCATGCTCGTAAAAATCTGCACTAGTGGAGGTGACTTAGTATTGCTGTTGCACTGCTGAAAGAAGCAATGCGCCATCTCTCTGTGCTCACATCTGCTGTTTGGTATCCACAAACATTCAGCAAGTATTGAAGAAAGTCAGCGGGTGCAGTTTTTCTACATGGAGTAATTCAGTTGCACACCTTTGCTTCATACACACTTCCATGTCAGATATCGTTTTTTCAGTGTCCCTCTGCTGCTACCTGTCGCATGGCAACAATATGTAATGGAATGTAACAGGAATGACATTAGAGGCAAGAGAATTTTGAGTTATGGAGAGTCACATTAGAGGATGAATTAACATTAACAAAAGTAATTTAATTTCTCTCTAAGCCCACTGAAGCTACTGACTGCATATTGTGCAGCTATGTTTACTTTAAAACTCGAATTACGTTATACTAATAACAGAATACCAGTCTGCTCATAAGTAAAAAGCAATCTCATTTTGGCTGTGGGGTGGGGAGGTTATCTTCTGGGGCTCTATTTTTATTAATCAGTGACTTACATTCTGTGGTTGATGATATGTTTCCTTTCCCCTGATGATAGCAAGGGGTTCTGATGACATACACTGCAGATTTGAGCAGTCACCCTGATCCTGTTTGTTCCTCCCTTCCAGTCAATACTTCACTCAGGCAACTCTCTTTACTTATAAATATTTTTTGACAACACCAAGGTCTAGTTTTGTTCAGTTTTTCTAATATATGCAAACACCACTGAGTGAAGCCTTTCACAGATTTAATAAGCAGCTCCCCCACTGCTGCTCCTTTATTTTTATTTTTATTTTTATTTTTATTTTTATTTTTATTTTTATTTATTTTTGTAATAGAAGTATTATATATACATGTATCGTTATGCAATGAATGGAGATTCATAACATCATGTACATAATATATATATAAATATGTTTACATTTCCTACAACTTGCAAGATTCTGAAAAATTTCTAGTGGGATAAGTAATATTTTTTATGTATTGAAAGACAACTCTAAATTCTGAAATTAGGATATATTCTTAGATTAATGCCAAAATACACAAAATGATGAGCATATTATTTTCTTTTACAGTTGTTTGCTCCTATAAACTCTCATTTATTTACTAAAGATATATTCAACAGAATTGGGAGCACTTTGTTATGACTTAATAAATAAATAGTTTACGTTTTGGATCTCATCCTGAAGAAAATTGAATACTGTTCTCCTCCTTCCAGCTTTTTATTATTTTTCCTTCCCTTTTGCCATACAGACCAGATTTCTGCTTAGGATGTCTAATTTCAAATGCCTTTTTTACTGCTTCTCAGGGTATATCTCTGTTATACAAACTGTTTAACGAGATTATTCTGCAGCAAGCATACATATAAACTTTCAGCTCACATTTTCTCTCATTTATGCAGGCAATTTATGTTTTCATTTCAGTAGGAGCAGGAATATTAACCAATACACAAACACATGATGAGCAACAAAATTCTAGCTTTTAGTGCTGGAGTCTATCTCTTCTCTTATTAAAAAAAATTTGAACTAAAGAGATTTTTTTGAGTTCAGTAAAATGGTGCAATTGAATGTTTTCATTTGCCAATTACTACATCCTCCTATTTTTATCAATTAATTGTCTAGTAAATAATTGAAAAACACATGGCAGCACAGTTCTAGGTGTTATTTTGATGTTGTAGGAGTTACACCTTGCAGGAATATCTGCTTCATTTTTTTTCTTCTTTTTCTTTTTTTTCTGACCAGAACATACCAGCAACTGATACTCCACATTTAAAAAAAAAAAATCATGATGACTATGCTACTCTTTAATTTCAACTCCTAGTCACTTTATAAAGCTCTTCCATCCAATTTATTTCGTGCTTAACTCTATTTGAATTATTCCTATTTCTGCTTAATTCGTAAACCTTTCCACAAACTCACTTCATACAAATATTTCTCCTAAATTCCTAACTCAGAAATTATCATATTCTGTGTTATAGAAATACAGTGCTCCCTTTTTTTTTTTTTTTTCTACAAAATATGGGAAAATATCTTCCATGACAAAAAAAAAAAAAAAGCTTTATTCTCAATTTCTTTCTAACTACCATCCATATCTTTTTTGACTCAGAGAAACACAGATGCATTGTTATCATCAATATACATGTGATTATAAAGTTCTTGGTAAAAATTCTAATCAGGAAATAAATGTTGATTAAAGCTCTTTTTGTTTGTTTTACCCCATCTTAATAATCTTGCAGAAAAGTACATTATAGAAGGTCATTAAAAGTTCTTAACTGATAAGCAATAACAAGCAATTATAAGCAGGGAATCCTCACATCATAAAGTAAACTCCTTTTGATCTAGTGTTATAATTGTCATGACTTATAAAAAAGCATGAACTACTATTGAAAAGCCCCAGAAAATCAAAAGCCATGATAGCTAGATTAATAAACAATAGGTCAGTTCAGAAATGAGTCTAAACTGATCATTAAAATAAATTTATGTTAAAATATGTGCTTTAAGAAAGCTATCTTTCACAGAAATTGAAAGGCTATAAGTGAAAAAAAGCATTAATCTGTAAGTACACTTTCAAGATGACAAACAGTACCTGAATGAACAGACACTGAAAAAAACCTAGGGATTATGGTAATTAACATACTGAATGGTTACTTGCTGGTCTTCTTTAACCATAAAATTTAGTTATCATGTTTCTTGCATCAGGCGAGGAAAACTAAGGGACAAAGCAGGATGGTGTCCCTTTTAGATATAATTAATAAGACTGATAATGACATTCTTATCTAGATGCATTATCTCCATTTGAAAAAGGATGCTGGCAACTTGGAAGAACTTTGGAGAATGACCCAAATATATATGCAGTTTACCCAATAGGAGAAAGCGTAAAAGTTGTTTATATGCACTGATGGAGAAAAAACTTGTGTTTCTGATTCCATACTCTAGCAGAGAACAAAAAAGTATATCCTTCAGCATCCTAATAATATTTATATCCCTTTGTACATTCATATCTCATATATATGTCAAAAATGTTGGAATCTTTCCTAGAAACCATTTATTTATGAAATGTGTTGATAAGTTGATAACAGAACAGAAACTGAATAGTAAGAAATAAATGAGAATATCAGAAAAACAATATAGAGAAGACAAACTGGGTGTAATCCTTAACCGATACTGATTCTCCGGAGATGAACAACTGTTTAACTGGCAAACAGGATAATAGCATGCTCTAGCAGACAAAATCATCCCTAGAGGAGATAATGGATTTTTAATGCTTTTGCACAACTTATCAGTGAGACCTTTTCCGTAACTTCATGTATAAATATAATTGCACTTGAAAGACAATTTCAAAGTATTTTAAATGCAGTGAAAAAAAAAAAAAAATTAATGTGATGATCAGAGCTGGAACCAGAGGATCCTGAATTACTGAACATGCAACTGTTAGAAGACATCATCGTTTTCAACTGACGTGCCTGAGAAAAAATACAGCTTAATAAGTAAAGGCCCATTTCAACATTGCTGAAGCATTCATTATGTTAAAATAGTAGGTATTTTGTGTGATGTGAAGAGAAACTTCAGTATGGATTCCCTTCAGACAGTATCTGGATGCGTTTCAATCCAAAATACTATTTAGATTGCATTACTTACTCCATCAAAAGCAAAAAAAATCAACCTCAGAGAGCTGAGTTTTCAAACATGCAACCTTAATGAAATGTTCCCAGAAAACTTTCTATGTAGTTGAATCTTCAGCTATCAGGATGTTGCTAAAAGAAAGCAACTATACTAAAATCTTCTGGATATTAATTCTTATTTAGGTTACTAATCAAAATCTGTCTCCTTGTCTTCTCATTATATTCCAAACAATGTTGCTGACACTACTTTTACATTATTTCCTTACTACAGAATCATACAACCATAGAATTGGTTGGGAAACTCTGCAGTGGTAGAAGAAATGTTCTTCAGAAAGGATTTGCTGGTAATACATGACCTCTGCAAATATTTGACATTGATAGCATGAAAACATTTGTCAGCTTCGACTTCATTGATTCTTCACTACAGAAGGGGATTTGCCAAGATCTGTCTCACATGGTAAATTCTTAGCAGATAAAGTAGCAGTTTCTACAGTGAGGTATACAGTCCCCCTACCCATGAAATACCTCTCAGGACTTGAGCTATTTGTGGTTAGTCAATTCAAACTGAGGTGGCAGAAAGCTTTTGGGAGTTGGGTTTTAAAACCAGCTTTTATGCTTTTGAAAATCTGACATTTCTTTGCTACTTCCAAATGTCAAAAATACAACTTAGAATGGTTATTACAAGGACTGCTCAGAAAGTAATGACTCTTATTTTATTATATTGGCCCGTGATGTCAGAAGCAGATATTGGTGGTAAGGCAGTAGAGGTTGAACCTCCTCCTCTCAATATTCCCTTAAAGTTTGTTGCTGTGTGACAGGTGGCAGCCGAGGGACAGTCTGACAAAATGCCGTCAGACATGGAAACGCATATGAAGCAAAGAGGTGGAACTGAATTCTTCCATGCGGAAAAAAATGGCACCCATTGACATTAACAAACATTTGTTGCACGTTTATGGAAACTAGAGAGTGGATGTGAGTACAAGGAGGCAGTAGGTGAAGCATTTCAGCAGTAACGGTAACAATAGATTTTTACAAGCATGGTATGAAGCTCTTGCTCATTGCTGGTGAAAATGCATAGCAGCTGGTGGTGACTGTCTTGTAAAATAGTGTTTTGTAGGTGAGAATTGCTGAATTTTGCATCAAAAAGCGTTACTGCGCTCTTTGTTGTAGTTTCCATGGAAATAAATAGGAGGCATTAGTTTCAGAGAGACCTATGTAGTTAGCAGAACCATCACATTTTATTCACATGCACTCATGTTTAAAATGTCCCTGAGCGTCCTCTCTGACTTTAGAGACTCTAATCATTAGTTTTTGTATCTTTGTCTTTTCCAGTCTTTAAATGGTGATAACTCATTCTTCTTTGCATTTTTGTAGTTAGTCTACTACTATAACCCATATTTAAAGAGGGATTATACCAATCTGCTAAGAAGATTCAAAGGGAATTTTGGTGTAAAAAAATAGAGTGCCAGTTGCACTGTCACTGGACCTGGATTTGAAGGAGTGCCACCTGAACAGAAGCCCTCTGAAGATATGGTCAGGTCCTGCTGCATCAGTGGCAGTGAGCTGCCCTTTTGCATCCACGATGCTGCTCTTGCTGCATCTGCTTCTTCTCCATATCACATTACATCTCCCATACCAAACAGTGCTTTTTCACCAGGGTTGGGCCCAGATAGTGGAGCTACAGGTGATGGAGTTGGACAGGAACAAAATTTATACTACAGGAAGTTTAAAAGTTAGCCACCAAGTGAATATAGTATTTTCAAAAATAAATTTTCTGAATATTTTCTACTTTTCCTGTCCTGTTTCTTCCATTTGACAGCTACTCTTCCTACATTCTAAGGTGGGGGGTGTCTTCAGGGAATTTTCATTTCTCTGAACTTTCTGAAACAACCATTGTTATCCCTGCCCTGTAGGTTTTGGCAAACCTTTTAAATGCTAAGTAGGCACTGTGTGAAGCAGAGGGAATGATTTTCATGACCAGGCAATTTTTCTCAGCATGCCACAGTGCTACCTAAGCACTTCAGATGCAGGCTGTCACTTCTTGGCCAACACACAACACTGCTTTTCCAGTCTCTACTTCCAGCTCTCCCCATGATTCTGGAGACCACCTGCCTTCTTTACGCTTAGCTTTGTACAGCTCTAGCAATGCTTTTCTGCCTTGGTGGGCAGCACCTTCTGCTGTACCAGTCACACCACTATGCTCAGGCTCCAGAGGAAACCTGTCCATTTCTTCTCTGCCATCCACTTTGCCTTCATGCCTCAAAGTGCAGGTGTCCACTTATCTGGTTGTCCAGAGGTGTATCTAGTGTCTAGTAGCTATGGCATGGATAATTGGAACCTATTTAATGCCAGGAATCTGTTTTGCTGCCAGTCAATGCCTCATTTGTTATACAGTCAGTCCAATTCAAACAAGGGTAATGCTGTGACATTTAGTAGAGCTGGTGTGTCCAGCAACATCTTCTGCTTTCCTAGTCTCAGTCAGCTGCTGTACAAATCTCCTAGAATATTATACTTTAGAAAGCAATGAATAAATATGAACAAATACAACAAGGGTTGAAATATTTTGCCTGGCTTTATAAATTAGGTAAACAAGGTAGTAGCCTTGAGGAGCACAGGCTCCTCTGATCTTTCTCACTCTGTGCTGCCTGCATTCTCATTAAACAATCAGTGGGAAACAGATGTAGTCTGAAAAACAGTTCACTGACAGTGACTAGGAATATTTGCGCACAATTGATACATTTTTTTATTTTCCTTTTACTGAGGAATGAATACTGAGCAAACATCAGTTTTTAGCTGGCTCATGTTGATCTGCGTAAGTACGTCTTCACTCTCAAGAAAAGTGAGTTATAAGCGCTGCTGCTATTCTTCCTGAATACATGAACAAAACCATCAAAGTAGAGGGCTAGAGTCCATACCACCTCAGTCATGCCACATCTGAAATCAACAGTCATGTTTTTCATTCTTTAAAAGTTTTTAACTGCTCTTTGAGACATCAGGCAAAATATGAACTTATCTACCTAGTAAATTAAACATGTAGTAAAGCTATTAACTTGAAAAAGAGATTTCATTTCATTAATTCGCTGTTAATTACAAATTTTCTGTGCTTCTTTTCTTGCCTTGACTTAAAAATCATATCCCATAAAGCAGGAGTGGCACTGTTAATGATTTAAAGTGCTGTATTTCTTGCTAAGTCTGTACCTTTATTTTGACTGATGGCATGTATCTACGTGGGAACTTCAGGAAGGATAAGAATGCTAAGATTTTTTAAATGACCTCAGTGGACAACTTTAAGTAGACCTATAGAAATTCATATAAGCTATTTAGGAAATGCTTAATTCTTGAAAATTAAGAAAAAGTCTAAAAATAGAAATTCTGAATTTGGGAAGGGAAGAAGAAGAAATTACTAAAAAATATGCAGTAGAAATATATATACTATCTCAAAACAAAACAAAACAAAAAAGAGGGAGAGAGAAAAGAAGGTCAGGGAATTTTAGGAAATTCAGTCTAGTTTCATTACAAAAAAAAAAAAAAAAAAAAAAAAAAAAAAAAAAAGTAGAAAATTCCTAAACGTAGAAAAAAATTACCATGAATTTTTAAAGATGATGTAACAGTAAACACACATCTGTAAAGGGCAAACCAAGTCAAACTAATCTAACGTATTTTTCCAACAGGGAAAAGCTTTTTAAGCCAGAGGAGTAGCAGTTGTATTTCTTAAAACAGAATCAGAAGTCAGGATGCCTGCAACTTTTTTACAAGCAAGTCAGGCGTTGTCTAGCTGAAACGATAGTAGAAGGGTGCAGAGGCAGTTAAACAGTGTTGAACAGATAGTTCTCAGACTGAAAGCTGCATCAAGCAGGGCAACCAAGGAGACTGTCCGAGGTCTCCTTCCACTCAATATTGTAATTAGCAATTTAAATACAAAAAATAAAAAAAAAAATTACTTGCCAATTTCTAAAGGATAAGAAAATACAACGAAAATACTGGACCTTCAAGTACATTAACTGACTTGGAAATAGTCCACTGGAGAGTAATAATGCTTCTCAAAGAGGTGAGAAAATATTTAAATAATTGGGATAGTTTGAGAAAACTGAGAGGATCACATAATAATGATTATTAAGATGTTTAGGACTGGGACTAGAAAAAAAATGAGACTGCTGTGTCTGCAACAAACAGGATAAAAAAGTAATGGCCACAAAACCATTCACTTCAAATGATTCTGTTGATCCATGCAGCTACAGATATGTGCTGCCAGAATTTTGAGATCTACCATTTTCCGACTAATTGAGACACGTAACATAGCACCGATAAAATGGTTCTGTAACCATTAGGCAAAACAACATTCTGAAAGTGCAGAAAGAATTTCACTGAGATATTTTCACGTTTGTGAAATCTTTTATTTCCCTTTTTTTGGAAGAATTTTTGGGGAACTGGCTCTCTGACTGTCTTAGATTCAGCAATGACTGTAGCAAAAGAATCATTCGTAAGGAGTTTGTGATTTAGAATGTCATGATATACAGATTTATTTTGAAAGTAATTCATAGACACCTCTGTTTATTTCAGAGTAGCTGGGTGTTTTCAGTGTATTTGAATGTGCAGGGTTAGTCATCATAATGTGAAAGCGAATGTCAAGAAATCCTTGTTCTTTCTCTGAGATGTCTCCAATGTAAAAACAATCAATCATCATTGCTCACTTACCTCCTAGTCTGTCTGTTTACAGTGGAGCATTTGTGATGTTGCCTGTCAGTTCTTATTATCTTTTGATCATTGGCTTTGTACAAATGGCACTGCCAGAAGCAGTTGACTTTTGCAGCAGAAGTATATTTCATAGATCACTCTAATGTGTAAGTTAGCCATTTCACAGTAGACATAATGATGTATGTTAACTTTTATAGACAATTAAAACTAAGCAGCCTCTAGGGTTATCTGACATAAACTAGATTTGAACAAATATTGCTTTGGGGGCAATTTCTGAAATGTAAGGATGTTGCTCCAAAAGTAATGCCTCTTGTTTTTTTTTTTTCATGGAAATTGCAACAAATGCAAAGAGCATTATAGTATATCTAGTATAGCAAATTCTCAGCCACAGTATACTATCTTTTCAATATAGTCACCACCATTAGCTTTGCATTATAGCCAGCAATGAACAAGAAACTGCACGCTGCACTCAAAAAACTGTTTGGTCATCTGGAACATGTTTTGCTTTTAATATCCTCATTGCCACTGCTGACATGCACCAGTCACCTCACTGCGCTAACATCCACTGTTTGGTCTCCATAAATGTTAAGCAAGCATTGATGAATGTCAGAGGGTGCCATTTTTTCTGTGTAAGGAATTCAGTGACACATCTGTCTTTCGTACACACTTCTATGTCAGACGTCATTTTGTCAGACTGCCCCTCTGCTGCCATCTGTCACATGGCAGCAACCTCCAGCCGAATATTGGCAGGAAGGTCCAACCTCTAGTGTCATGCCACCAGCGTCTGCTTCTGACATCATGGGCCAACATAATGAAATAAGTGACATTATTTTCAGAGCAGCCCTCACAGTTCCAAGTGAATCTCAAATATGATCAAATGTTAAGATCTGAAAAAGAAAGTAGCCTAATGGTTAAAAAATATGATATATAATCTTTTTTATTAAACACCCTCAGATCCCCAACTGTTTGGAAACACAAAATCTACTTTTTCTTTGAATACATTGTATCTGCTATTTTCTTCAAGCTACTCTGACTCTACTATTCAATGAGTCAGGAGAGAGAAAATTGAGCAGATGTGTAATGCTTCTCTGTTCGTCACTGACATCAAAATCCTCCCTGTCTAACTTATTCAAAGTACTGCTACATGAGTAAAAAACATTCTTTTTTTCTGAGAAACTAATATTTCTGTAAAAATGAAGAAGTTGCAGATCACTTACCTCATCGTTACCGAGTAGGAGTTGTGTCTGTTGTCCTAGGACAATATAGCTTTTAAGTGATCATTGATTTAACAGTTCAATTCTTCTATAAATGCTTCCATACAGTGTTATAAGCATGTTCTGAAGATTGCTGTAAAGTGCTGCACAATGCTGCTTATGTATCAAGAGTGACATGAGTGATGGTTTAGATGTGGTGAGCTCCAGCCTCACTAATCTCTCCAGCAAATCCCCTTCTTCAGGTCTATTCTGTTAACAGTAGTAGAAACCATAATCCCCATACATATTGATGAATGTGCTCCTACAGAATTTTACATTTTGGTGGGCTATTTCAATATTTGATCCAGTGGCAGAAATTAAAATATCACCAGTATGAGAGAAGATGAGTAACATTGGAAACGAAATGACTCACCCTGTACTCCAAAGGAGGAAAGATAAATAGAGTTTTTTATTAGCCATGACAGTCACTGAAAACAAGGAGCACAATTTTTCTTATACATGGAACAACTTGTTTGGATTTCCAGAGATATTTTCTAGATAGTTTTCTTTTTGTCAAACTTAATTTTTATCTGAATTTTTGTCTTTGTGTGCAAGTCATTTCCTTTTACTTCCTTGATTTCAAGTGCATTTCAAGTGGAAAATAAATGCCGAGAATTGCTACCCCTGTTCAAAAAAGAATTAACTCACAGTGAATTTTTCTGAAACACAATTTGCAACTGCCAAAAATACATTTCAGATTTCTAATGAGTATCTGTTGTGACTTGTGCAAGTTATATGAGCTAAAAAAAAAAAAAAAAAAAAAAATTGCTTCATTTAGTCAGAAATCTTTTAGAAATATGTTGCCTTAAAACTGCCAGCAGACCTCCTTTATATTATATTTAGATGGGACAGTGGGACGCCATTTTATATACCTCCTCTGTGTCCTTGACATCTATCCATGCAATAAAAGCCTTTTTATTCCAGGATTGGAGTTCAAGTGTCAGTGAGCAGCCAGATAACTAAATGATCCTGAAATCCAGGAGAACAGAACTGGTGCAAGAATGTGAATGTGACGTGGAGATGTAAAGCAGAAAGAAGCATGGAATGGGAAAAGACAGCTTCAAATGAGTCTGGGTTTTTTGTCTTTCATAGCTCCAATGTAAAGCTGTCTAATAAACTTATGCTCATCTGTTTCCAGCCCATAGCAGTTTTATATCTAGTTGTTCTTGTCCCCACAGAGCTTTCATTTAATAGCTTTTCTTTCTCCCCAGTCTTAACCCTCTGACATTCCAACAAGAAGCAATCATCTATCTTTTCAACTTTTCTTTCTCTAAGTAAAAAGAAAGTAAAATAAAAGTTCAGTAGTGTAGAATAAACTCTGCCTAGAGATTATTTTACTTTTTTATGGAAAATTACACATAGGATGAGAACATAATTTCCACAACATAATTTCCTTTGTTTTTTCCAAAAGAGATGCGTATGTGTATTTTGGAACTTATATTTATATTATAGAACTCAAATAACTGAGAGTAGCAGGCAAATTGTACATGCTATTCCAGTAGCAAACAAGTTAAGATGACAGCTTGCCAAATATAAGGAATTCACCACAAAAATAAACAAACAAAAAAACAAACAAACAAGTAAATAAGTATTAAATATCTAAAAGATAAAAAGGAATCATCAAATTTCTAAATTTACCACAACTAAATTAGCAACTACAAAGACATTTATGATCCTACATGTGTTCATGAACTTACAAGTGAGTAGTGTTCATCTTTAATCTCAGTGGATAGTTTCATTTTATCCAGGGATTAAATGAATGGTGCAGAAATACAAATAATGAAATAGAGAGAGAGAGAGACATCAGCTTATTCATTTGTCATTTTTTATACCGTGTAAAATGAGATAGGACTCCTAAAGAGGGCTGCAACTCATAGTGCCTTCTACACAGAGTTAGTTCATAATTTATCTACAGGAAGAAGGACATGTGAGGGATCAAACACTTTGGAAATATTGAAAACAAACAAACAAACAAACAAACAAACAAAACGAAAACCAAAAAAATAAAGCAGGAAGGAAGGGAGGGAGGGAGGGAGGAAGGAAGGGAGGAAATATGGCAAGAACTGTAAAATAATTACCTTAGGAAAACTTTAAATACTTGAGATATACCAAGGATGAAACATGAAAATTGCTGCTGTTTAACCCTATTCTGTTTATCTTGCCATATATGCTCAGATGAAATGTAATATACTTCCTGGGCTGGCTTTCAAATAACCTGGGGCAATCGAAACAGAAACATTTTGAATAATAATTACTTTTTTTTTTTCAAACCTCTTCTGAATGCAAGACATGAAAGTGAGTGTATTTGTGACCATGCCCTTGTGATTTCAGCGTATTGCTTCATTGTTTCCTTTAGGAAAACATTTAATTTAAAATCAAGTATTACCATAAGGAACTAAAACATTGATCACAGATAAATCACTTGCAAAGGGGATCATTTTGTAACACCTGCTTAGTCTGTTAATTTCTGATAAACCAGAAATAGTCTTTTTTTCTTGCATTTCTAATAAATTGCACTCTGTTTTATTAATATTCTGGACGATTAATCCTCTCACACTCCTGTGAAAAAGTAATTTTGGATTTTCCTTTTAAGTTTGCCAACACTGCTCCATTAAATTCTGTTTAAATTATTTGAAACCTCATTAAACTCTATTAACTTCCTTTATTTCACTTAAAGGTCCAACACATTCTGGATAAAATGAAATGCATTGAAGTGTCTCTTTATACAGTACATAAACATTTCTTTTACTTCCTTTTTGCAATATAAATAATTTCAGTTTTCACATGTGTCCATATAAGCTGTATTAAATGAAAATCTGTTAGGTTTATTGCAAAAATTAAAACTATTCTGAAAAAGATTGTTCAGTTACACTATTAAATTGTTTGAAATTACAATTAAACTCAATAGAGACATTATTTATATCAATTACATTATATACATCAGTTATATGAACAAGATTTTAGTTACTCCAGAAAAACAAGTACATGGAGAATGGGACAAAATGAAACACTGTTTTAATTAGGGAAATCATTAGAAACATTCTATATAGTCTCTGTTTTTTTAAGAAAAGGAAACATTGTAGCTTCGTTACAATAGGGAAAAATGATTTAAGTACGATAGCATGCATAGGAAACTAAGTGAAGACAGAACTGAAAGCAATTGTGTTTAAGTATGAATTATTGTCATCTAGGCATACTCTCAGGGTGCCTTCTCATTTGAATTTGAGTTCTGTTCAACTTGGTTTGAAATTCAGATTGATTTAACGCAACTTGACAAAACCTTAGGCAATATCAAAACAGGGCATATTTCCTTAAAAATGTCCCATCGTGTCGACTGTTAAAGTGTTGTTTAGCTAATTTTCAGGCTTTCCAAAAGTTTAGCATTGTTTATGGTATGTCATAGCTAATAAGATTTAAATCTTAATCGGTTCCTCTTTATATAAATTAAATTAGTTGGTTTGTCACTGTGATTTTTCCTGTTGTTCCATTTTGCTAAATTCAACTCTTCACATCCTTTTTCTTCTTTCCTTTTCTTAAAAATTATTGCCTTTGCTTTCATGAGCCTCTTAATATTCCCCTGTGGCCAGGGGAATAAATAAAATTCCTCCTGACCTTGTAAAATGGTATATGAGCTCTGATATATATTTCATTTTTCATTTGAAAATCTGGTATCTTTGATAACCTGATCAGAGGTAACAGTAAGCTTTAAAGTCTGTTGTCTATATTAGTTTTTACTCTGCATAAACCAGTAAAATGTTGTGTTTTCAGAGCAAACTTCCATTTCATTTATGTGACAACTTTAAAAAGAAAAAAAAAAACAACAAAAAAACAGGGAGTGAATAACATAGATTGTAAACCATATCACTTTTTAAGACTTAAAAATTAGAATGTATTTGTGAGCTGATGTAATAATCGTATAATGGTTCTAAAGCCCTGGATTTGTTTGGGAAATCCTGCTGAGAGGCATAGATACAGGGTGAAGAGATTTACTCTCCCTAGTTAAGGTCTCATCAGTTAAGGTACTATGTTAGAAGACCAGACTCTCAGGTAATTCTCAGCAAAAAGACAAAGTCTAATTCAAAGAAGCAATCTGACTTTGGTGCCATGACTAATCCTCTCTCTATGAAACCATATACTTCAGCTTTAACAGTATGTAAAAACTCTCCTGTGATTAAGCCAGCAGGCAAGCTTCTGTTCCAAGGCTGTGCTTTCTATGTGAACTTGTGCAGCGTTGCTGGGACTGAATCTAATTACCTGTGATTTACGTGCTGTAAGTGCCAGACAGCAATCACATCTGCTTACTTCTCACTGTGCTTAGCACCATGTAAAATGAAATGAGGGCAACTCCAGAGCCACACTAATAATTTTCATGGCCATATGTAGTCACTGTAGGAAAAGTTAGGAAGTCAGTGCTCTTCTTGGAATCTGATACATCTAATTTCTACTGAAATTGTATGTGGCAGTCTTCCCTCTTTTGCTCACCTTCTGATTAGAGCAAACATCACTCATGTCCATGAAAAATCCTTACATTTTTATAAATCCCAAGTACCTCATTTGTTCACCACTCTTGTGAAAGCTGAGTCATGTAGAAGCCCTTGGTCAAGGGGAGGAAGGGACAGAGTGAACCTGACATTAATCCATGAGTCAGAATTTTCAGCAGCATCAGAAGACGTGAGACTAAATCTGAGACATCTAAATTCTCTGCAAAGTTTTGCAAAGGCTCAGAATTTGCCAGGTTTGCCCACTGAGCTTTTCTGTACCTGCCGAAAGCTTTGTTTTACTTTGCTTAGCCATGAGAGCATGTTTTCTAATTTATTAGATTTTTTTTTGTTGTTTGTATTTGTAGGATTATAGCAGCTTTAATTCTCATGTTTCAAATTGCTTGGTATAGCAAAGATGACAGATGTAATTAACTACTGTAAAAGTAACAATTCTTCATAGAGTCTATAGGAAAATGTAATGTGACTTAGGCCATTCTTATGCTTAAATTTTTCTGATATGCTTGTGGTGCTGATTGGAGAGACAGCTATTTTCACAGTCCAATTTAAACCATTGCAGCTATAATGTGAAGCAATCTGAATTTCATCCCTGTTGGTGGGGACAGCTCAGGTACTGAAAAGAACTTTTAGCTAAACCTTAAGGTACATATTTCTGGGAGTCTGAAATATTCTTCTCAACATAGAAAATGACAGATCATTTTAAATGATTGTATGTTTTAATCATTGGGAAAGTTTGAAATTACTAACTAATGTCAAAGAAAGAACACAGTGCAGAGATTTTAGCTAAAAGCTCCAGTCATCCCAAATTCGAATAGAAATGTCACAAAATTGTAGATGTGTGCTTCTTTGGATTGTTTAGGTGTAAAAAAATCCCACCAGTAGGAACATTTTTATATTTATACAAATAAGAATTACTGCTTGGAATTAATTGGAAGTTGAAAGAAAACATCATGTGGTAATGCCAGATTAGAGGTGTGTCCCATAGCCTGTCTTCAAAAGTTTGACATAAGATGCTGAAGAAATTATAAGAATAAGGCAACTTCATGCTTACTCCTCACATCCCTGTAATTTATTCTATTCTACTGGCTCTGAGACTTCCAACCAGCAGGAGTTGACTTTCATATTAAGTAGCTTCCAACCATACACTATCAGTTAGGCCCACATGCATCCCGGAAAAGTATGACCCTTCCAGTATCCAAAGACTGTATGAGTATACTTGCACATACACAGCATCACATTTAAAAATAAAAAATAAAAAATTACAAAATGCTCCCAGGAATTTTCATTGTACTTGTTTCTTGTGTTTTTCCTGTATTTGTTTCCAACTCCTCATGCACCTGTAATAATGTATTTTTAGACTGACCTTTATGAGCAATGGCTTATAATTGTCTTTAATTCTAATGACTTCTTTTATAATTTATGTTAAATCCTCGAGGCATATCCTGAATGTGTTACAGATACTGATACTTCTGTCAGCTTGAAACTTTTATCTCATGTGTTTTTGTGGTGTTGGTAATTCCCAAGAGACATTCCCTGAATATTCATGGTTTGAAAGCTGTATCTATTTTAAACCTCTAGTTCACAAATTCTGTGTGCTACAAGGGCTGCTCTGAAAGACTCCTGTTTTATTATATTGGCCTACAACTTCAAAGGCAGATGTTGGTGATACGGCACTAGAGGTTGAACCTTCCTGCCAATATTCTGTTGAAGTTTGTTGCCACATGACAAATGGCAGCAGAGGTGCAGTCTGACACAATGGTGTCTGACATGGAGGTGTATGAGTATGAAGCAAAGATGTGTGATTGATTTCCTTCATGCAGAAAAAAATGGCATCCATTGATATTCAGTTGGACACTTATGGAGACCAAATAATGAGTGTGAGCACAGTGTGGCAGTGAGCGGTGTGTTTCAGCACTGGTAAGGGTCACCTCCACTGGTACAGATTTTTACCAGGACAGCATGCAGGCTTTTGTTCATCACTGGTAAAAATGCTTGCCTAATGGTGGTGACTATATTAAAAAAAAAAAATAAAATAAAATAATGCTGTTTTGTAGTAGAAGATAGCGTTATTTTGTTCTTTGTATCTGGTGTAGTTTTCATTTGAAATAAATAGGAGGCATTATTTTTGGAGCAGAGAAATTGAGTGATGAAGAATATATGGCTTTCAGGTCTGACTTGTGCAATTTAGCCAGATCTTTTAATTTTGTGACAACTGCTTGAATCAACACTGATGAATTTTAATTCGTCAATCTTCTCTGCAAAACTCTCAAAAGAATGCAGTAGAAGTCCATAGTGGAGAGGAAAAAAAAGTGTTTTCATTATAATGTGAAGCTGCTTACTATGCTAAAATTTATGATAGATACTCTGGAAAAAAAGAGGTGATTTGTAAAGAAATATCCATAATTTGTTACTGCAGAGACCAATTTTAATTTATTGTTTTTCCATTCATTCATTCATTTTGTATTTCTTTTTTTCTTTTTTTTTTTTTTTACAGATGGGAATATAAAACAACCAGGAAGGAAAGGCATTAAAGATTTGCTTGAAAAGATCCATTACACTTCAATACATTTATTTTGCTTACTAAATTGATAATTTGAACTTTTATCCATTGTCATATGTAAAAGATGAGGCATTTAAAAGCAAAAACAACAAGAAGAAAGCATCACAGTTTTTCTAATTATTATACAATGGCAAAAAAAAAAAACAACAACAGCAACAAGTTTTTACAGTGACAGAATATGTGGCAGATTAATGATTGTTATTCAAATCTACGTTTTAGTTCATTTTGCTTCAGGACATAAGTTAATAGGATATTGATGGCATTTGAACTCAGAACTACGTGTTCTGTAAACAAAGATTGTGTAAATTCTAATAGGCCATTTTACCACCTGATCTCTATACTCTCAGAATGTGGGTACGTTTTATGAGAACCATTAGCAAAGATTAAAAAAAAAATAAAACCACTAAAAAAGGCACAGGCATTACTATGTGCTTTTTCTCCTTCCCAACAATGATTTTTCATTTCCACTATTACAGAAACTATGCCTTTGGTCCTGCAAGGACTTAAGCAAAATATTTCAGTGATGAGTGGTGTCCCTCAGGGGTCAGTACTGGGACCAATGCTTTTTAATATCAATGACATCTACAGTGGGATCAAGTGCTCCCTCAGCAAGTTTGCAGAAGACATCAAGCTGAGTGGTGCAGTCAGCACTCCCATGGGACAGGGTGCATTCAGAAAGGCCTAGATGGGCTGAGCAGTGTGTCCAGGTGAACCTCATGAAATTCAAAGAAGCCAAGCGCAAGATCTTGCACTTGGGTTGGGGCAACTCCCATATCAGTAGAAGCTGGGGGGGTGAAAGAATTGTGAACAGCCATGTCAAAAAGGACCTGGAGTTACTGGGGGGTGGGAGGCTGGACATGAGACACTGATGTGCCCTCAGTTCAAAAAGCCAACTGAGTCCTGGGCTGCATCAAAAGCAGATCATATCATAACGAAAATTTGCTTTTCGGGAAAGGAGGGGAAAGAGAGAGAAGAGGAGAGGAGAGGAGAGGAGAGGAGAGGAGAGAGGAAAGAGGAAAAGGAAAAAGGAAAAAGGAAAAAGGAAAAAGAGAAGATCTGATTAATGGTACTTGGAGGCACATGTCACCATCTCGACATCACAGTAGAAATCACCTCAGTAAACAAGAATTTGGTGAAATGCTTATTCAGTATATTTAGGGAAGGTGAAAATATATCACACTTTCAAGATAACATGCTTTAAGTCTTTGAAAAATCAAAACACAACTAGAGCTTGAAATGAAAATTACATTTGCTGAGTGTTTAGGGGTGGAGAATGGAAAAAAATGTGAGTTGCAGTCATAGCAGATTGCAGTCTCCAAATCTATTTTTTGTAAAGCAGTGAGGAAACAAAGAATCAAACAACAGCACAAAATAATACAGCTGAGTCTACGAAATGGAGTTATATTGAGTTTTGTGAGTTTTTTTACAGTATTGATGGAATCATGGAGACTGAAATGCAAGGTTACATCAGCTTAGAGGTCAGACTAGTATTTTCAGGTTCTCAGTCTCTTCAACATTTCTTGAGGATTTTACTGTTTTGTTTCAAACGTGAAAAAAAGCAACAACTGTATTTAAACTATCCCATCTCATGAGCAACATGCAGTAGAAATAGTGTGTGATTACACTGGGGATTTGTATAATATCTCAACTTGACATGTTAGTTCGGAATTGTTACTTAGGTACTTAGCTGCGTGTGAAAAAGTAAAGACTTCTAGCCCAAAGGCAAGAGGACAAAATATTCCAGCAATTTATCAGTTTGTATTTTCTAAGTGCATCTGCAGTAACACCTGCAACATCAGATGAACAAACTAGAAATCTTTTTTGTTTCTACATTCCTAACTGTACTGAAATGTTTACTCTGTAATTTATACCATCTTTGGTCTTTTAGGAGAACTGAATGCATAAGACACTGGTCAGGAAAACTTATCCATTCCTCCTGACTGCACTGCCCCAAGGCATGAGAGGCAGCAGCACAAAGGCTGCTGAAATAATTCTGCCAGACTGTAAAATCTTGGTAGTTAATAAATGCATTGTAGGCAGCCGTGCAAGCATTGCCTTTTGAAGTACCACATAATAATATTCAGTCTATTGAAAAGCAAACACACCTCTCCCCCACATAAAGTGTGCTCAGTATTTCAATCAACTGAATGTATTTTAATTTTCCAGAGGTTGTTTCTTTCAGAATTTTTATAGTGCTTATGTTTTATTTATGACAACAATATATTATAACATTTTTTTAAAAAGACCATTTTAATGGAAGATAGTTTATCCCTCTGGTTTATTCTTTAAAATATACAGTTGCTGCTCCTCTTTTAAAAAATAGGTATTTTTTTAAAGAAAACAGGAGCAGGGTAGAGGTGGAGTCAGGTTTTTTTATTTGTTTTCTTCTTGACTTTCTGTTGCTGTTTTTTGAAGGAATAGGATTGACAGCTGTTCAGCAGTCTTATGCAAAAAGTGCTATGTCTGACAATCAGCATATTGTTTTCTCATATCTAAGACACTGACTAGCTGGCACTGTCTCCAATGCTATAATACAGGAACAAAAGAAAAGCAAGTCCCATATCTATAATTATTTCATTACATTTTAAAAATGTGCAGACTCCTCAAAGCTGAAAGAATTTCAGAAACAGAAATTGATTTCAATTATTAAAAAAAAAGAAAAAAAAAAAGCCCATATTCTGTCTATGTAGATTTCTCTTTTCATTCTTATAAAGAATAAATACAAGACTGACTTCCTTGTTTTATTTTTTTCATTGAAAATCTTCAGATAAAATATGCTGTGGTACTTCAATTTAAGGCACAGACATCCATAATGATTCTTTTTGTAATCCTATTCGTTTTGAGACAAATTTATCCCATATCGGTTTTAAAATTAACTTGATACTTGTACAGATCACAAACCCAATCTCATTCAATGCTTTTTTTATCTCTTTATACAATCAAGCTTATACTTCCATATAAATCCATTGACATTCTGATGGAATTCTTCACTTTTACTGAAGCATGATGTGATCAAAATCCAGCTTTTTTTGTTATATTTTAATCTTATGTTTTGATCAGATGTATTTATTGAAATCTGCAGTGAAAATGCCTATTTTAAAGTTATGCAAAGATTAAATTTTATTCCTTATGTCAACCGGTTTGTAACTCACTAATTTTGTTTTAGTCTTATTTTGTTTGGAAGTTGGTCTTGTATCTTTATGCCTACAATGAAAAAAGGTAAATTCACTCAATTCATATTTTTGGAAGACTTTGAAAAGTCTGGAAGTTAGTTGTCTTCTCAGGAAACTGTTTCCAAATGTGATGGGTTGGTTGACCTTGGCTATCTGCCAGATATCCACATTGCCTCCCCTTCACTCCTCCTCAGCGGTACCAGAGCCAAAAGTAGTATGGAAAACCTTATGATGGGTCAAGATAAAGACAGTTCAGTAAGAAAAGAAAAAGCTACATGAGGAAGCAGTGCAAAACAAGAAGCAATGGGCACAAACTAGAGCACAAGAGGTTCTGCCTGAATATCAGAAAACACTTGTTTTTTTGTGCAATTGACAGAGCACTGGCACAAGCTCCCAAAGAGGTTGTGGAGGTCTCACTCTGGAGAGATCTTCAAGAGATGCATGGACATGGTCATGGGCAACTTGCCGTGGTTGGCTGTGCTGATAGGGGGATCAGACAAAATGACCTCCAGAGGTCCTTTACAATCTCAACCATTCTGTGATTCTGTGAGGCAAAGCAAAAACAAGGAATCCATTGACTACCTCTTAATGGCAAGCAGACATTCCACCACTGGAAAACATGAATAGGCGTTGGTTGTGAAGGACGCCGCCATAACCACAAAACACACCCACTTCATCCTTTTCTCTCATCTTTCATCCTTGAGCATGGAATACCCCTTTGGTCAGTTTAGGTCAGTTGTCCTGGTGATGTCCCATCCTTAACTCTTCTCAATCCTGACCTACTGGTCTTTGAGGCAAAATCTGGAGAGACAGCTAGCACAGTGTTTGTGCAGTGCTCGGTAATAGCCAAAATACTTGTGTGTTATTAGACATTTTATGCACAAATGCAAAGTGTAGTGCTATATGAGGAAAATTAACTCCATCCCATCCAGACTCATTACACAAGGAATTGTTATTATTTATGTATTCAGATAGCCTATCTTTGCGAGCTGTTCTCTATCCTCTTTAATTCAGATGAATCTAAATTGAGGCTATGGATCTCAAAAAGCTTCAGGGGATAAATTTGCACAGTAAAGTGGTAAGCTCAACTTAATTAGATACACCAATGATCAGGCTTTTGGTGTAAAGCAATAGTGATTGTTTTGCTAATTTTTTGTCATGCCACCAAAAAAAAAAAAAAAAAAAAAAAACACCAAAAAAAAAGCCAGAGATCTTGGAAACAATTCAGAGGAGAAGAGGAGAATTTATCAAGGGAAAATGGAAAACACTAAAGTTTTGGGAAGGGGAGAAAATTAAAAAGAAAATAATATATTGTAGGCTTCCTAGCAATCTTATTAATTTTTGTTTTGTTCATTGTAAATGTAATTAATATAATCCTATTTGAAGTGCAATATGTTACACGGAAGAAAAATATCCTAATGATTGATCTTAAAAGAGAGGATGGAATGAATTAAGCTCTACGCTTTATTAGAAAAGGTTAAATAACATATGTTTACTGGATTTTTAGGGAACTAACTAATAAAATTAATATTTGATTGAAGCTCATCAAGGAAAAACTAGCTTCCTAGCATCTTGTGGCTGTCTATGTTCAATGTAGTTGATTATTTTTTTTTCTCATTGAAAAGATAATGTTACAATTGTTTGTAAATGACTGGTTCTCAACAAGATGCTGCACTGATTGGGTATTCTTTCAGTCACAACAGTGCGGAAGTTCATGGTACATATCTACCAAATAATTTTTTGCTTTACTTCTCACTTTGTTCAATGTAAAGCATGTAAAGTAGACTTTCACTCTTTTCTCCCAGTGTGGAGAAAATTTAGTCAGGCTGTTTTTGCTTATTTTCTGAAAGAAGAAGATGTATGAATGCTTTTGATTTAAATTATCTTAGTTTTTAAAACCACTGAAACTATTGAAAGTCTCCAACTTCAGAGTTTTGGGGGGCATTGTTTTTTGGGTTTTTTTTTTTTTTTGCTTTTTTGAGAGAGTTTTCATGAAATAATCCCTTGCGATGTTTGCTGTAGAAAAATTCTGTAGTTGCTCAGAATGGCTTTGAATAAAGGACATCCAGTTTCGTATAGATGCTGTCAAGTTCTCTTTGAAGAAATGCTGCAATCAATCATCCATAATGTTCCCGTTAATCTTAGCATCTGAGGAGACAGAAATGGAACTGCCTTACTCAGATGCTTAAAACTGTGTAATTCGTGATGATATATTCTCTAGTATCATAGCTAGAGTAAATGCTGTTTTCAGAGCATAGCAGTAAAATGAATAATAAAGTATCAGAAATTTGGTAAAGTTGTGTAACTAATACAAAACCATCAAATATCTAAATGTTATTATATAACTGAATGTTATTCAATACTATTGTGATTTTTTATCATTATCTTCAGAATAATGTGCAAGAAGAATAGTTTAATCAAACTAGTAATAATAAATGAACATATGAAAAACATTCTGGACCCCAGGGACCTGAGTTTGATGACCAAGACTGCAGTAATGACAAACTCCCAGCAGAACTCAAACCTGTGTGAGATGTACTGTTTCAGATAGATGTATTTAGGTCTATAGGGACCGATGTGATTCATTCCAGAGATCTCAAAGATCTGGCAGATTAACACTGCAAGTTCTATCTCAATTATTTTTCAATGGTCTTAGGAATCTGGAGAAGTCTCAGTGGGCTGGAAGCTGGCAAACTTTATCCCAATTTTTGAGGAGGGCAAGAAAGAAGACCCTAGTAATTAAAGACTGTCAATCTCACTTCAGTGCCTAGCAAAACTGAGAAAATTATTCTGGTAGTTATTGAAAAACACCTGACAGACAATGCAGACAATGAACAGAGCCAACAAGAGTTCACAAGGTAAAAGTCATATGTAACAAACTTAATTTTCTTATATGTTAAGGCTACTCACCTAAATGACCAATTAGATGGTGTAATCATTTTGGATTTCAGCAAAGTTTTTGATTAAAAAATGTCTAGCATGCAGCTAGACAAAAATATAATGGTATTGGTGAACAATTGTATGATGAGTCAGACTCACAGTGGCATGCCATATTAAATATCAGGCTGATGGCCAGTCAGTAGCTTGGTTACACAGAACTCCATTTCAGGGCTAGTTCTTTTTAATGTTTGCAGAAGTAATTTGTAAGTTTGCAGAAAGATTAGTAAATTTGCAGATGACACCAAGTTTGGAGGAACTGTTGATCTGCCTGAGGGTAAAAGGCCCCACAAAGGGATCTGGACAGGCTGGATCAGTGTGCTGAAGCCAGTTGTATGAGCTTAAACAAAATCAAGTGCCTGGTCCTGCACTTTGGTAACAGCAGCCTCATGTATCGCAACAGACTTCAGGTTGGAAAGAAAGGCTGGAAAGCTGCATGGAGGAAAAGGATCTGGGGGTGTTAGTTGATAGCCAACTGAGAGTGATCCAGCAGTGTGCCCAGATGGTCAAGAAGGCCAACAGCATTCTGGCTTGTATCAGAAATACTGTAGCCAGCAGGAACAGGGAGGTGAATGTCTTCTGTACTTCGCACTGATGAGGCTGCACTTTGAGTACTGTATTCAGTTTTGGGCTGCAAGAGGGACACTGAGGTCCAGGAGCATGTCTAGAGAAGGCAACAATGCTGTGAGACATCTGGAGCACAAGTCTTATGAGGAGCAGCTGAGGGAATGGGGATTGTTTAATCTGGAGGAGGCTGGGGGAGACCTTATTGCTCTCTACAATGAAATGAAAGGAGGTTGTGGTGAGATGGGAGTTGAACTTTTCTCCCAGGTAACAGTGACAGGACAAGAGAGAACAGCCTCAGAATGTACCTGGCAAGATTTAGGTTCAATATCAAGATTTATTTTTTTTTTCTCAGAAAGTGTGGTAAAGTATTAGAACTTAAAGTATTAGACTCCAGGTGATGTAGTCACCATCACTGGAGATGTTCAAGAAAAGTGTAGATGCAGCACTGAGGGACATGGTTACTGGGCATGGTGATGATGATTGGACTTGGTGATGTTAGTCATCTTTTATCTTTTATTCATGATCCTTGAGGTCCCTTCCAACCCTGGCCATCCTGTGATTCTGTGATTTCTTCTCAACTCACCTTGCACAGGGGAAGGCTCCTGGCTGAGTCCAAGATGGAGAGATTAAATTAGCAAAATGCTTTTTGAATACATAGAAACACTCCAGTATTCATTTTCAGAAAGACCTCCCACACTCTTGAAATGCCCTGGGCACAGGCCCTGAGTTCTCTTGGTGGCCTTTAAGGGCAGAACTAGTGAAGGACAACTTCAGCTGTTATCAAATTTGTTGGTCAGAGGAGAGCCTCCAGCTTCAGTGTCATAGCCTGGATCCTTGCCTCTGAAAACAGAAATCTGTTCTTTTTAATAAAACCATGTTTACAATTAGGTAATATTTTCATAACAGAACAATACAAAGTGAAGTCTTATCAAACACCTCTGTGAAAAATTGCTACTGTGGGACAATCAATTCAACATAGTGTGAAAGATGTAGAGGGCCCATTTCAGAAGACATGTTTCATGTGTACACTTTATGAAAGTGTACTATACATGTTACTATTCACCATAGTACTAACACTGTACTTTGAGCTAAGAAATAAGCACAAAAACATCTCCGATCTTTAAAATCTCTCTCCAGCATTCACTGTTGTGCAGAAGGAAGCAACATTTGTTGTGACACAACAACACAAGTATTGCTGATAGGCAGACAGTGGGACTAAATGATCTCCTAGATCTTTTCCAATCTTGCTAATTCTATGATCTTTTCCAATTTACTGTTATGATTCTAGGATTCTAATTAATTTTGCAGACAACACTAAATTGGTAGGAGTTGACTTCCTCAAGGATGGAAAAGTCTTGCAGCAAAAAAATTAACAAATTAGAGAGATCTTGGCAATTACCAACTGCATGAAACTGAACAAGAATGAGTCCTAGACTCTGTACATGGAATGGAGCAAACTTGGATATACGTACAGAGTGGGGGACAAGAGGCTGGCAGCAGCTCCATGGAAAGGGATCTGGGGATCATGGTTGATGGCAAGTTGAATATGTCAGAAGTACACCCTGGCAGCTCAAAGGACCAACCATAATCTAGAGTGCATCAGGTTCAGCACTGCCAGCCAGACGAGGGAAAGGATTGTCTCACTCTGCTCTGTGTTGCCTCTCATCTTGAGCACTGGATGCAATTTTGGAGACCACAATATAAAAAGAGTATAAAATTATTAGCATCCACAGGAGGGCTAAGAAGATGGGAAAGGGTCTGGAGGGCAAGGCAAATGACAAGTGCTGAGGCCATTGGTTTTGTTCAGCCCAGAGCAGAGGAGGCTGAGGGGGAATTTCACATCAGTCTCATTTACAAGAAAGGGAGCAAGAAGTACCCAGGGAACTACAGGCCAGTGAGTCTCACCTCTGTGCCTGGGAAGATCATGGAACAGATCCTCTGGACGACATGCTCGATCACGTGAAGAAGTGTGTGATCTGAGACAGCCAGCACGGCTTCACCAGGGGAAGGTCATGTTTCACCAATCTGGTGGCCTTCTATGATGGAGTGATGGCATTGGTGGACAGGGGAAAAGCAACTGATGTCATTTACCTGGACTTGAGCAAGGCCTTTGACATGATCCCCCACCACATCCTTATCTCCATAATGGAGGGATATGGATTTGGTGGGTGGACCACTCGATGGATAAGAAATTGGTTGAAAGGCTGCAGGCAGAGAGTGGCCATCAATGGCTCTATTTACAGGTGGAGGCTGGTAATGAGCGGCGTCCCCCAGGGGTCTGTCTTGGGACTGGTGCTCTTTAACATCTTTATCAATGACATCGATGGCAGAATCCAGTGCACTCTCAGCAAGTTTGCTGATGAAACCAAGCTGAGTGGTGCGGTTGACATGGTGGAAGGCAGGGATACCATTCAGAGAGACCTCAGCAGGCTGGAAAGGTGGGCCTGGGTGAACCTGATGAGGTTCAACACAGCAAAGTGCAAAGTTTTGCACTTAAGCCAGAGGAATCCCAGGCATCCGTACAGACTGGAAGGAGCGGTCCTTGAGCGCAGCCCTGCAGGAAAGGGCCAGGGTGACTTGATGGACGAAAAGCTTAACATGAGCCAGCAGTGTGCTCTTGCAGCTCAGAAAGCAAATGGTATCCTGAGCTCCATGAGAAGAGGGGTGGCCAGCAGGGACAGGGAGGTGATTGTCTCTGCTACTCTGCCCTTATGAGGCCCCATTTGGAATACTGTGTCCAAGTGTGGAGCCACCAGTACAGAAAAAGCAGGGAGGTGTTGGAGAGGGTCCAGAGGAGAGCCATGAAGATGATCAAGGGACTCGAGCACCTCCCCTATGAAGACAGGCTGAGGGAGCTGGGCTTGTTCAGCCTGGAGAAAAGAAGGCTGCGTGGTGACCTCATTGCAGTACCTAAAGGGAGCCTACAAACAGGAGGGAAATCAATTCTTTTAAAGGGTAGACTACTGCAGGACAATTGGAATTGGTTTTGAATTGAGGGAGGGAAGATTTTAGTTGGATGTCAGGGGAAAATTCTTTACAGAGAGAGTGGTGAGTTACTGGAACAGGCTGCCCAGAGAGGTTGTGGATGCCCCGTCCCTAGGGATGTTCAAGGCCAGGTTAGATGGGGCCCTGGGCAGCCTGGTCTAGTATTAAATGGGGAGGTTGTTGGCCCTGCATGTGGCAGGGAGCTGGAGATTCATGATCCTTGAGGTCCTTTCTGCGATTCTGTGAATCTCAGGGCAGCTTACACACGACAGCTCCCTCAAAGGGAGCAGAGGGGAAGCGCTGATCTCTGCTCTTTGGTAACAGCAACAGGACCAGAGGGAATGTCACGGTGCTGCATCAGGGGAGGTTCCAGTTGGTCCCAAGCTGCTAGAATTCAAGAGGTGTTATGAGAATGCTCTCAGAAGTATGGTTTGAATTTTAGGTGGTCCAATTTGGAGCCAGGAGTTGGACTCAGTGACCTTTGCTGATCCCTTCCATCTCAGTCTATGATTAACCTATACTGGAAATATAAAATACTATCTTTGACCTGTGAAACTAGAGGTAACTCTTCCTGGAAGGAATAATCCAAGGTCACAAATGATAAATTTTATAGCATCTGTCTCATTTCTAAATATTTTAAAAATTATTCCAAGTGCTACACATCTGTATTTTTTGTGTTTTGAGTATGTTTAACTTGTTCACCATCTACATATACTTAATTTCTTAAGAAATTTGATTCAAATTTGCAAAGTTTGGGATAATGCAACAGTAATTTGGAAATACAATATCTGTGTCTTTATCAGGAATAGAAAAGAGAAGGGAAAGCAGAAGGAGCGTGCATGCAAATTCTGTGTCACTGTAGTATTATGCTGTCTTGTACAGGTCAGCATAAAAGAGTACAACATTAATGCATTAGATTTTCTCAAACTACTAGTGATTAAATAGCTACAATTCCTAAAAATAATTTTGAGGGAAGAGGAAATAAGAAATTCTCTTAATTGGCATTGTAAAACATAAGTACTTTAAAGATACTTTAAGAGAAATCTGATTTCTCTACTCCTTCCACATCTCATGCACACAGTAACCTATCACAAACCTTCACCTTCTAGTATTTTTAATTTGCTTTAAAATTTAATGTACATTTATTAACACATTCACAGAGTAACATCTGAACATCAGCATACCTTTAAAACTTCATATTCAGTTCATAGATTCAGCATCAGAGTTATGAAACTTGAAGGAAAGCCATACATTGTACCGGAGATGGAATTTTGGATAAGTTAATTAATTCATCACCATAAATCACTGAAAGAGAACATATCTCGTTAGCTTCAGTCAATCAGATACTAATCAGTGGCTCATTAGCTTTAAAAATATCAACCTGGTTGAGCTATCATTGCTCTACATGGAAGACTAATGAGTCACATTAGAGAGAATATTACACGGCATGTAGAAAAATTGCTTTTACATGTTATTCAAGCTATGTGCATGAAATCTTACAGGAAAGTCAGTGGTAAAGACACTCAAGAAAAAAAAAAACAACAACACTGGAACTGACCTCAATTTTTGATGCTTGTTTCACTGCTAAGTGCTTCTTAGTTCCAGTCCTACATGCTTTGTACTCTAATTTTTTCTAAACAAGGAAGTTCAGGTTAACTCAGAAAGAAGGTGAGCCAAGAGAAATTGCCAAGAGAAATTATTTGCTCATTCTCAAGAGTGAGTTTTATTGTAAAATATAACAAATAGAATGAAACACAAATGCAGTAGAAATCACTCATTATAATGCAAGAAACACAAGGTCTACATCATCTCAAAGAACATTTGAAGTATGAATGATAATACCTTCAATACTAAATGACTGTCCTGTAATTAATGTGGTCACATTAATGTAAGCTTTAGCTGATTCAAGTTGGGTTTTGTGCTCCAAAAGGACTACAATTTTACAATAAAACAATGCTTAGTCAGAATAATTTCTCCAGAGGTTTCCAGAAATGTAAACAAATTAATTTAGAAGATCATAAGCAGAGCTAAAAAGGGGCTCGGCATTCATAAAAGGTACTCTGAAGCTTCACTCTGAAGCATTTCACTCAAATGCAATAGGAATAGTTTTCCGAAGGGCACAATTATGCCAAAGTTGTAAGTGTAGCACAAGAGCAAGACTTCTCTAGTTTCTCATGGCTGAGTCAAGTTGATTTAGATAGAGAAAACACATAAAACAAGTATAACATTATAAATTCAGAGGGATTTAACAGGAGGAAGAGATAGCTGAACTTGTCTAGCTGTCTAGAGTCTACCTGTGCTCATACAGTTTGCAGATTTGTCAAAACTTGAGGAGGTTTGCAGGGTCTCCAACCTCATGTTTCATCTCATGGTGCATATAACAAAATGCAGCTTTGAATATGGCATTTGTAACAGAGAATGAAAAGAAAAACAATCAGCAGAAAAAAAATCTCCAACAGAAACCTGTTAATTTATCTGTGTGTGTGATCTGGTGTCTCTCCATCAGACAGTTCTATGTCCAATACCACCCACCAAAATCCATCTGAGAATGCAGAAAATGCCTTGACGTATATGCTCTTTCCCCTTGCCTCCATAAGGCCCATTCAAGAATACTGCATCCAGGTCTGAGACTCACAGCATGGAGCTGCTGGAACGGGTCTGGAGGAGGGCCATGAAGATGATCAGAGGGCTGGAGCACTTCTATGAGGAAAGGTTGAGGAAGTTGGGTTTGCTTAACTTCATCTCTGAAAGTATTCAAGGCCAGGTTGTATGAGGCCCTGGGCCTGATCTGGTGGGTCGCAATTCCATCCATGACAGCAGGGTTGGAACTGGATTTTCTCTAAAGTCCCTTCCAACCCAAGACAATCTACTATTCTACTATTCTTCTTTGAATTTCCCTTGTTATCCTCTTTTAAATTAAAGGTCTAAATTTCTTATTAATATAATTTATCTTGCTACTATTAAGCATCTATTGATAAATATGTAATGCTCAAACAACTGTACACAAAATTGTTTAAAAACATACCGTGATTTAAGTACATGTCGTTGCAGTGTGGGTTTTGGGGTCTTACCAGTCCTTCTGGTCTTAAAGAAGTGTTTCAATTATGGGATAAATTCTGACAGCCTAAACTACTCTTCAAATTGAATGGAAAGCCACCATCCTCAAAACAGATAGATCTGCTGTCCTCTCCAAGAATGCCAATGGATGCATGCAAGTGGACTATCACCAATCATTTTTAATTATTAGATTTTTTAATTCATAGAACTGTGAATCAGACTATTTTACCAAGCAGTTGTGATGATATCCAGAATAGCTCTAATATTGTGTTTTTTTTAGTTTGTTTAGTTTAATTCAGTTGTTTTTATCACAAACACTCAGAATTGAATTGTGAAACCTGAGCACAAAAACCAAGGCTGAGTGTTGCGTGCCACAAAACCTTCAACAAAATGCTTCACAAAAGGTCAACCTTTTCCTTTGTTTTGTAATTCTGTTTTTCTCTTTCATTACCAGAATAGCAGGGCTTGTCATTTTTTCTCCTAAGCTGTAATCTGTGTCTACTTGGAGCTAGATAAAAATACTTCCATGACTTCCAGGCTCCTACTTCAGAACATTTGTCAATCTATAATCACAGTTTACGATGTCACACAACGTATTGTGATGCTGCTCCCATTGTTGAAGGCATTTTTTCAGAAAATGTTCTTAGTCATTGTTTAACACTACAGTTTTTATACAGTGTGAACCCAGCCTTTGCAGGAAATGTGAGAGAGGTGAAAGCAGTAATCATGCAAAGGATCCTGCACAGCTGGAAGAATGTGAATCACAATTGAGATATGACATCTACAACCTTAAGTACCATGAACCTGAAGTACTTGTTGGCACCTTTCTTTTGGGTGGCTAGAGTATTTTAGTCTTATATCTTGTTGTCTTTCATACTTTGAAATGCTGCTCTTTAGTGTCCTTGCTATATTTGTCAACTGCAAAAGCGATGATGAATAAAATAGTAGGAGAAGTAAAGATTAATTCTATCCTGACAGCTCTGCAACATTGTTTCTATCTGAATTTATTTTAAAGATGCCTTTATCTCAGCTTGAGATTTAAAATAAAAAAGGAAAAAGGAAAACAAATATATATATATATGTATTACCGGTTTAGAATAGAACAGAAGGGAATAGGAGGAATTGAAAAGAGTAGGATAGGACAGGACAGGACAGGACAGGATAGCACAGGATAGCATAGGATAGCATAGGATAGCATAGGATAGGATAGGAAGAGAGTTGGAAAAGACCCTCAAAGGTAATCAAGCCCGATTACTTGACCTTTTCACAGCTAACCGAAAGTTATTATCCAAATGGCTTTTGAACACTGACAGACATAGGTTATTAACAATCACACTGGGAAGCCTGTTCCAGTCTTTGACTACTTTCACAGTAAATAAATAGTGTGTTGGGTACTGGAGGGACCAAGAGGTATCAACCAGATCTTGAGGAGATGATGGGGCCTGGGGTTTGACTGAAAGTCCGTCAGTGTGTGGGTATGCATGCAAGAGACTCCAAGAGCCAGGGCATACTCTCTTGGCAAGCTGCATGACCTAGCCCAGACAATAGAGGCATTCACCTTTCATACGTGTGTAAGTACTTTCCTACCAAGGGCTTCTCATCATGCACAGCTAGAAAGAGAAGCAGGATCAGGCCACTGGAAATTTGTTTGTTCACATAAGTGGTGTGTTTTCTGTCTGCACTGACACATACAGCCAGCTGTCTGTGCATATATATAAGTACTACGAGCATGTGTGCCTTTTGGAAATGTGCTGTGTTGCTACTGACCAGACCTGGTGGCTTGGAGCTGCAGCAGCCTCATTGCTACTGGGCTACGAGATTTGCCAGCTACTAAAAAATGTTAAATAAATCTGACATATGAGATGAGAAAGTGTGAATGTGTCAGTGAGAAGGAAAATTTTAGACTCTTCTCTTTCCTGTACCAATGTTGTAGGTGCATGCAATGACTCTTAAGTTCTGTACCTCAAACACTGAAAGTATCACTTCCATGAAATCTCCAAGAACCAATAAGCAGGTATGACTCATTCAGTTTCTTGCCACTGCACAGGGTACATCTCTAAGCCCTATGACAGAATATGGATCTGTACAGAGTAAGACGGTAGCACCAAAGGCTCACAGCAGACCAGGCCTTAGCCTCTGCACCACTGTTAAAATGTGTGAACTCATAAGAGAAAGTGTGATAATCTCTACTTATTGACACGTGGAGAGCTAATGAGGTAAAGCTACAGCAGCACCAGGTTCTATTGCTGCCCTTTGCTGGTGTGAGCTGGTTTGCTTTGCAGTGAAACTGTTTGAAATTATAATTAAGGAGATTGCATATGTCTGTCAGTGGGATTATGTACAACCACAGTCAGGTCAATGTGTTTGGCCAGGGTGCTAGAAGGGTTGTTGCTCAATCAGAAGCATATGTATCTGCCATTTTTTTCTGTCTGCTCACATGTACTGTACTACAGAATCATGCTCAGTACTTCATTAGATTTTGTTGGATTTTTTTTTTTTTTCATAGAAGACAGGCTTTTTTCCTAATTACAAAAACATATTTAGTCTGCAGGAATCTGCCAGGTAGAAAGAAGGGGATTTAGGGACTTCTGTGTTCAGGTAGATGAAGATTGCCATAAAAAATATTCCTATTTCATTGTTCCTAGGAAACCAAAGATACAGTGATGCATGATTCTGGCATGAGTTACACTGTACGATGCAAAATGTTTTAAGAGATGCAAATTCTAAGTACAGCCACGTACCTTTCTCCAATCTACACTTGGCAAGGAAAAGTAAAATAAGACTGGTGTGAACATAAAGTCATATTCTTGCCACTTTATTGCAAGACTGATATTCCCTGAGCCAGTTATACCCTCCATACTGTTTGCACATTGCTCATGCAGATTTTAGACAAATTGCCCTCATCATATTTCTGTAATGCTAGGGCATGCTCAGTAAGTCTCAAGAGAAATAAAAAATAAATATAAACCTAAATGTATAAAAGATGAGTAAATCAAAGATAACTACTGAAAGCAAAGCCAAAATGAACTCAAAACAAATGCACTACTGAGCAGACTTTTAAGTATATGCAATGTGTAGAACTAATTAAGTTTTTCTGAGGCAAAAAAAAAAAAAGTTTCAGCATGGTAGATGAAAACAGAAAAAGAATGCAATGGCAGAAAGGACAGAGCCATCTGCCTGTTTACTGCTGTGAAATGGGGTCTTGGACAGTAAAATAGAAGATAAGGGTTTAAAATTTTTACTGGAAGTTTAGCACTTTGAAATGGGTCATTTTCCTGACTTCCAGTGGGATTCACTGATACTTTTTAGTAATTTTTTTAGAAGCACTGAAAATAATATGTAGGAAGCTAAGCATGTAGAGGTCTTTATTTTTCTTTAGGCAGTGAACTTCTATTTACAGGAAAAATAGAAGGGAAAAATCAAAGTAATTCATAGTACACCAAAGAATCGTGCCCCAGTTCCAGCTCAGCTAAAAATACATTGGCTAAAAGCATATGAGTCCTGGCAACCCAGCTGACAAATGAGAAGTTGAAAAAAAAAAAATATAGTTTCCCCCACATTTGGGGTCCGAATCCCCCAAAATTATTCCTTCAGATGGAAATACCATGATGGCTCACCATTTCACTACTTGCATTCTAGGACAAAACAGCGTTGTTTCTTTAGTCACAAATGGTTTACAGTTGAATCATTCCCAAAATGTACCTATGAGAGCTAAGTACTTTTTAAGATCTCTAAAAGTTAATCCATGCTGTTACTTGTAGGCTGGGGATTCCAGAGAAGTAATGGCATAAATCAGAGCAGGATTAGATGTGCAAAATTCTGCCACTTCTCCTAGATTTAGTCTTCTGCAACAGCAGAAATCTTTATGCGAGATAGTTTTCTGTACTCTCTTTATAGTCAGAGGAGAGTAAAGAGCATTTCCAGAGGGTGATTCATCTGGCCTGTTTTAGATGTCAACCTTGGGAGGAGATGAATCACACTTTGGAAATGCCTGTTTCTTTCCTCTGACTATAAAGGGAGTTTAGATAATTAGCTCAGATGCGGATGTCCACACTGTAAATTCACAAAGCTTGGTGAGATTAATCCCATCCCTACTCAGATATTGTGTAGTGTTTTCCTGCCTGCATTGTCCCACTGAAATCAGTGTAAGTAAGGAGCAAATCAAAATACTAATGTGTAGATCCTTTACTTCTGCAGAATTTACAGGAGCTATATAAACTCTGATTATGTACCAAATTTATTAAATATACCAAAGCATGAAGAAGCAGGAAAAAAACAATGATGTGTGGTTGAAACTGTAGGGAAATCATGGTATGCAAACAAATAGTTCTATTGGAAGTGGAATTAATGAAGCTTAGGTTCCTATGGATTTGTGTCTCATGGTTGATTTACTTTATAAGTGAATTTTAATAAGGCTGCTGTTGAAACTCACTTCTTATTAGATATCAGAGATTCTTCAGAGACAAGAACAGTTATGATTACCTCAACCAGAGGAAAAGCTTCAGTGAGAAGATATGCATTATTGACACTGGAGTAACTGTACAGGAAGGAGATCTTGCCTGAAAAATTGATTCTCTGGTGTCTTGTAAGAGCCAAACTTTTTGTGTTTGTTTTTTTTTTTTTCCTTGTGATTTGGCTGTGTACAGGTGTTGATGGGATTTCTTTTCCTTACCTGGACATCTAGTACCACGAAATTCATGGGGGTTTTGAGACCTCTCATGCTTTTTCAAATCTAACCAAAGTTTCCCAGCTACTCTTCATCAGAAGTTATCAGGAGTAAACTGACACACATAGGGGTATGCATAGATATAGCTGCCCATTAACATAGGAAATCAAGGGATAACTCAAGAAGCAATTTGTTTAGGTCATTCTTAAGATCCTTTCAGAAATCTAATTACTGAGGACTTCAGTTTTATATCTTATTTGAAAGAGAGTTCCTCAAGTCACTTTACATCCCCTGACACCATGCTGAGGCCATTAGTTCAGGACTAACAAAGCAAGGTGCCACCTGCTGCTCTTTAGATGTCTCATATCAAAGTTGCAAAATGACGTGACTTAGGATGTTTATCCAGGAAAGTATTTAACCACTTAATTTCAGAAGCATCTAGGAAAAAATATACTCCTTTTTAAATCACTATATTCTCAAATCGATCTGGTTTTCCAGTCCAGTCTCCACCTCTTCTGTCTGCAGGCATTTAGATACGCATTTGATGTTTGCATCATTATTGTTTTATTTGGCTATGGGTTTGTTTTTGGTTGTTGTTTTTTTTGTTTTTTTCTTGAGGGGGGATGTTTTTTAGTGGTTACCAGCTATTTTCACAATGTTTCATTACTTTAACTGCAAGGGTACAAAAATGGATTATTTTGTCATGTTTTATACAATGTTTCTGAGAAAACAAACTGAATGTATTTTCTCTTCTCTTCACAGCTCCTTGTTCTCCTGCTTCTTAATCAGAGAAATGACATGTGGTAGCTCTGATAGTCTAATTACTGGAATAAATTCAGGATGAAGCTGTTACTCTATTCTGCAACTCACAGTCTGTGTCAGACTCTATGGCTGCTTACATGATAGACTCCAAATCACAGGAAATTTCAGGCATCTGCATGTGTATCCAGGTATTTTTACTACATGCTTCACTAAGGTAGCAGAGTGCTTAGACTGAAGTATCAGGGCAAGGCACAACTTAGTCATTTGAGCTTTAAGCAGACAGCTTTCTCCTGATGCATGGGGAGGAAAAAAACAATTTAACAAGTCTGAGGGTAGAATACAGTGTGGCATCATGAACAATTGCTTTTGAAGCTATACCACTATAAAATGTTAGCAATAGCATATGTGCATGCAGGATATGCAAGTGATGTGTAATAATGCCTCATTACGACCCTCCAATAAATTAAGTTCTAGGAATTCATAACTATTTATTTGTGTGTGGCTAGACTAACTGACAATGATACACATAAATTGAGCTCAGCCTCTATATAAGCAGTTTTATAGGCATGGGCTTGACGTTTTTCCTTTGATCTGATGCAAAATAAAGAGAGGATCTCTAGCATAAGGAGAGAAATCACTTTATACATATATAGAGAGAGAGAGAGTAGAAATTTGGATTCATGTCTCCAGTGACATATTCAAGAGCTAAAATCAGTTGCAATTTAATTCTTAACAGAATAAATCCTCTTAGTTGTAATGGTGCGTACTTGCTCCACACTACTCAAAATAAAAAGAAAAGGAAAAGAAAAAAGAAAAAAAATAAAGCACATACATAGACGCTGAAGAGAGAATTATCTTCTGTACATGTATCCCCCTCATTTTCCTTCATGGGATCAGTATTATTTTTGCATCAATGTAAAAATCAACAAGGCATGATTAATCTTCTTCCCGGATTTGTTATAGTATTGTATTTGTTCTGGAATTTTGTGTTCTACCTTCAGAGTTCATTAGTTGCCTTCTCTTTGACGCCAGAATTCTGTGCTATTAGTTTCCACTGAAATCTGTGTAACAGAATTTACTGAAATGCAATTACTAGGTTCTTGGTTTTATAGACCAAGACTGGCACCTTCTGGTGAACCGATTTAAATTCACTGCAGAAATAAAATATCCTCAACCATACCCTAATGTACTGTACTTTTAACAAATTATTATTTAGAGATATTCCAATGAGCTAAACCTGGTTTACCCATTAACTTTAAACTTTGTAAGTCATAGTAAGTCGTGATATATGTACAGGAGGAGATTTACAAGTAGGTAGTTGGAACTGGAATTTTCTCTCTTAATTTATTAATTATTGATTCTCACATGAAACACATGATCAAATATAAATTGACATTCAACTCTGAATCTAGCAAGTTGGATTCTGTGCTAGACAGGTAACAGATAGTTGAAGGCATTTCATCTTATTGAACAGCAGAAATAGAATAAGCTTGAAAAATGCAGTTACTTAAAATTCCACTATTTCAAGTATTTTTACAATTATGACCTAGAAATGTACTAACACATTTACAGAAGCTGAATTGCTGGTTATTTTTACAAGCAGGAGATGACATAACAGAGCATATTTTACATACATTTGAGAATTTTTTGTTTGAACTGGTACTGTGATTACAGATACTTCTGTTGCAGTTCTTAGCTACCAACAGACCCTGAGATAAACCTTGGTATTTTGCTGTCCGCACCAGAATAACCCATTAAATGTCCATGAAACAGACAGAAACTCTTCTGTGGAATTATTCAGGTGGAATTTTTTTTTTTAATACAAAAGTTATAAATATCACAAAGAGAGAGAAAATAAACTTCATGTTTTGGGGTCAGACAGTCTAGCTTTTTGTGTTCAGTAGCCACTGAAAATGGGAACAAGGCATAGATCTAGTCTCCTTGAAAAGTTGTCTTGGTTGTCTAACAGAAGCAGCTTTCTAACATTTCAGGCAGAGACTAATTTGTGCCCTCTAATCCACCCCTAGTGCAATGTGCTACAGGCAGAAGATGGCTTGCATTGCAAATAGAAGGTGTCTGTGGATTCTTAAAGGATCATGATGAATACTTACAGATAAGGATTGTATCCTGATATCTGCTCTGGTAATTATTATTGGATTTACATTCTTCCATGACATATTATGCTGGAAAAGGCATAGAAGATTTGTCTATTCATTCATTTGCTGGACAAAATTAAGAAATGTTTCATTATAGAGTTAATTTAGCACCGCTAAATTTATGGAATACTAAATAATATGGCTGTATATAATAACAAGCACCAGATCTGACTCACTAAGCTTGTTCAAACCAGATGTTCCTAAACAGAACAATATTTAAATTTTATCCTTCCCCAAGCACCAGCATCAGCTGCTCACCTTAAAGGTGATTTGGATTAACATAGTTCTGAAACATTACGCTACTATTTGGAATCATTTTATTTTTATTTTATTTTACATTTCCAACATTGTTATTACGATTTCAAAGAATTATTTGTACTGTGAAAAAGGTTACCAAGTTCACCACCTTCTTTCACATAACTCAAGGAACATTCATCTCTTGGCAATTATGTTTGATGACTGCAGACCAATTAATCAGTCTAAATGGTTCTATGTCACATTTTCCTACTGCTTGCGTCACCCAGTCCCATCTGCTGAGTTGCATCCTGTGCTCACTTTTAGTATCTCTTCTTCCTGTTGTGCCTGCTTTCCACATCTATTCCTAACCAGGTCAGATAAAGTAAACAGTATACTAATTTGTAGTTTTTCAGTCTCACTGAGACAGTCCCTGGCAGGATGCCATTTATAACAAGAATAAGGCAACTTGCTGTCCTTGAAATAACAGCGTAAAAGCTGCCAACCAATTGTGTTTGATGGGACATTATCACTGGATAAATTGTTTTCCTACAGCAGCACAATTCACTTTTAGGATTTACTGCAGGTAGCTATAATGGGAAGATCGTGATAGTAAAACAGAAAAAGGGTGTGATAGTTCTAATTTGAAATATTTCAATTTTATTAACATAAAAATATTTGATGGAGATTATTCTCTGGGGTATACAGCATATTTCAATGTCAAGAATTCTTGTAAAAGCAAACCATGCCTCTAAAGGTGATCAGCTGAAGATACAGTTTTGTCCATTTTCTTCTGTATCTTTGTCTACATTTTTTATTATTATTGTCACAAAAATTTGCAACTGACATTTACAACATTTATACCATGGAAATAGTAAACAAAAATTATCATAGCATGCCATAATGACAGCATTCAGCATTTGTGTTCTTTTCAGTGATTATGGACCCATCATCCTAAACAAGGCATTCAACTTCTGTACTTTTTCTAATGTCTAATTAAAGGAACCTTGAGGGCTCACAAATAAATATCTCCAGAAAGATTTCATATTGTTAGAAGGTGAAATAATAATGAATGATAAGCTTTGCTTGCTACCAAGACACTGCTCAAGAGCCTGGTGCCATAATTGCCTGCAGCAAGATAAACAGGTTTGTCTCTTCTCAAGCAACAGTGAAGAACAGTCACAGACAAGTTGCTAAGTATTATTCATAACCAATTAACATCCGCTTTCCTACGTGACAAAGGTTTTACCATTCGTTAGAGGGGGTAATAGGATGCCACAGAATCACACAATCACAGAATAACTGACATTGGAATGGAACCCTTGAGGGCCGTCTAGTCCCAACCCCTGCTCAAGTAGAGACATTTACAGTTGGTTGCCCAGGATCTTGTTTAGACTGTATGTTCAAAAGGAATATCTGTTTTGAAGATTTCAGCTAGTTAACAGACATGCCTTATCATTCTGGCTGTCATATCATTTAGCAATTATTACTGAAAATATTAAGGGATTATAGAAGTTGATCCAGGTGTTTCTTCCTTAGTTCTTCAGCCACACAGGAAATGTCATTGGTACTCTCCACGCAACCATCCCAGGCATCTCAGTGACACATAAAATATTAACAGGAATAGTACAACAATTAAATTAATTTGCCTTCTGAACTTTTGTGGTTCAATCCAGCAGGCAGCTCAGCATCAGTATATCATTAAATCATTCACCTGCTCCCCACACCTCCAGTGAGAGTGGGGGAGAATTGAAAAAATAAAAAAAGAAAGAAAGTAGAACTCATAAGTTGAGATAAAAACAATTTACTAAGGCAGAGAAGGGAAGGAAAAACAACAGCAATTACAATAATAGTAAATAGTAAATACATATTTTCATAAAGTATACGATGCACAAAGCAATTGTTCGCCACCTGCCAATGGATGCCCAGCGAGTCACAGAGCAGCTGCTGCTCCCCCTGTCTACTGCTCACAGTCATACAGTTTTCGCATGATGGTTAGAATAGAATTTCCTTTTGGGTATTTTAGGTCAGCTGTCCTGGTTCTGTGCCCCCACAGGTCCTTTTCCCCCCAAGCCCCCACACTGGCAGGACAGTATGAGAACCTGAAAAACTGAAAAACTAAAATGTCCTTGGCTCTGTACAGTACTGCTCAGCAACAACTAAAACATTGGTGTTTTACTTAACATTGTTTTTCTCCTAAAGCCAAAATATAGCATCATACCAGACACTATGAAGAAAATTAACTCTGTTCCAGCTGAAATCAAGACACAAGAAGTAGAGAGAAGTAAAATGGGGTAGAAAACGGAGCTAGAGAGACTTGCTGTTGTGAATTGTGATACTACATAAGCACAGGCAGAACTAGCATATGTTTTTGTGAGTGCTAGTGAATAGGGCATGCAAGACCTGAATTTAATCCTTCCTTGATATAAACTATTGCATTTGCATTACACCTCTGTAAGTCCTCATGGGTCCACACCAATTTACAGTACTTGAAAATTTATCCAAAAGACTGAATTTTACTCCTGGCAATACTTTTGAACTGCTGCATGTGAATTTGGATATTTCAGCTTTCAATCTAAAATGAAGACACTGCATTGCTTTGGAAAACATGAAAAAAAGATGAAGGGAACTGTGCAAGAAGGACATCAGCATGCCTATCTGAAGTAAACCCATTCCAGTGTTAACCAAAAATATCTGCCATTTTTGTTACCAGGGTAAACTTGGAGCTGCAGAGAGCTTAATGGATGCTCAGTCTTAAATGAGTTGGGACCTTAACTGAGCAAGAACCTACTATCTCAGTAAAGACTGAGTGCACTGGCCACTCTCCCACTCCTTTCTTCATTTTTTCCACTGGCTTCTCCTATCCAGTCCTTGAGTTTACCATACAGTTCTGGTATGTATTTTGTGCATAGTTAGTAGGGAGTCTGAAATAGAGGCTTTGTGCATTTCAATGAATATTCTGTTTTCATACTTTTTTTCCAACTGAGGGAAGTGGACTGAATTCGATGTCTCAGCTAGTCCTTCTCGAAAGCCATGTTTTTATTTTGCCAAATTCATCTTTATGACTCACAGTCACAAGCATTGCACATGACAGCACTGTGACTGCTGTAGAAAATTTAAGAAAAATTAATTTAAACAGTCAAAGTAAAGATTTTCATAAACCCTGGATTTATTTCCTCACAGGTCAGATATTCTATTAGAAATAATTAAATAAAGTAAGAAATATCTTCCTCAGTGGAAAAGTGAGGATACTTCATGTGCAGATAAAAATGTTATTGTATATTTTCTCCACATTTCTGCTGTAGGAACTTAAAAGAGTTTGTTTTATTCCCCTCAAAAAAAAAAAAGAACAAGGTCATAGTTAGCCCCCAAAATCTTGACAAAAATTTCAAAGTGCCTGTAGGATCTCCCAAATGAGAAAAGGCTGAGTAAACTGGGTCTGTTCAGCATCAGGAAAAGAAAGCCAAGAGGGGATCTTATCAATGTTTAAAAATATCTAAAGGGAGGCAGAAGGCAAATGGATGAGGCCAGGCCCTTCTCGGTGGTATGCCGTGATAGCACATGGAGTAATGGCCTAAAAGTTGAACACAGGACGTTCCATACTAACGTGCTGGAGAACTTCTTTCTTTATAGTGATATAGCACTGGAACAGGCTGCCCATGGAGGTTGTGGAGTCTCCTTCTATGGAGATATTCAAGACCCATCTGTGCAACCTATTTTAGGCTACCTCTTTCAGTAGTGTGGTTGGACTTGATCACCTCTTGAAGACCCTTCCAACCTTTGCAATTCTGTGATTCTGTGAAAAACACCTTAGTTTGAAGAAAAGATTCTGTGAATTGACTGATCAGCTTATTTTACAGAGGCAAATTGGCAGACTGTCACTGAACAGTCACTTATTTATGCCAGTGTCATTAAGGACATAAACATGAATTATGTAACTCCTAAACCACTCAATCTATGTTTTTACAAGACTGTTCTCTGTTGCTAAGCTAACATTCTCTAAGCTAATATTTTGTCTACTTTCATCTAAATTTTCCAAGTGATAGAGCTTCTATTACTTCTTTTGTGAGATCATTCACAACGACAGTAAATCTTTCTGTCAAGAACTCTTTGATTATTCAGTCTAAATTTTTCGTTTCATTATTTCATCCCTATGATCCTTTTTACACCTCTTTCTTTTATGCTATAAAATTTGGCTGCATTGCTGGTTGACCTAACACTTGAGAAGTAGACAGTGTGCTTTCAAATAACTACCCTTTAACCAAGTTATAGTAGATAGGTTGCTCTGAAAGTAATTTCAGCTATTTATTTTCAATAGAAAATATGGCAGATACAAACAGTACAATAACACTATTTGATTGACCAAATTCTCAGATACAAAATACTCTAATTTGATGATCTGTTTTTCTTCAGGACTTGTCCTTATATTACTGTTTCTAAACATATCCTACTTCTGACCCAGACTGTATTTTCTTTCAAAGCTTATAACTTGATCCTATGTCTAACATCATACATCTTCTCCCTGTGCATTTTATGCTGCCTTCTGATGCCTACATTGCCAAGTACTCAACATCCTTTTTTCATCTGTAGTTGCTGCCTTTTTTTTTTAATCAATATCTTCTACCAGTCCTTCAGTGGTTCCTATCTTCCCTGTTTGGGAAATTTTGTAGTGTGATTTTACAGTATTTATCCCATAGGAACCTCACTGTCTATAAACTAAAACAGATTTTCTCTGATATAGCAAACTGTGCTATTATTTTAATTCAATTATTTTTAATACTGTATTTTAAAAAGGCAAGTGCAGTTGGTCTCCAGATGTTTTCATTAAAACAGACGTTATTTATTGCATGGAAGTATGTTCTATTCTCAGTGCTAGAAGGTATGTAATTCATTATTCATAACACCTTTGATTAAAAAATAAATAAATAACTTAAAAATTACATCTTCACTGTGTCACTAGTGCTGTATATTGTCAAGTATCCAGAGACTTCAGAGCCTGAAGAGGAGCTTCATTTGTCCCCATGGGAATTTTCAGAGGGAATTATACCTTCCAATATGCCTCTGAGAACTTCACAAAGACTTTGTGAAAACATTTCTGTTTGACTTACAAGGAAAAGTTCCGTTATTCTAAAACGTTCATTCAGGTAAGATGCTCCTTGTATCCAAAGTCTGATGCAAATTGAAGTCTTAACTACTAATTTCCACTCCCACTACAGTTTTATATATTTTTATATCAATAGATATACACACATACATGTCTTTAGAGATATTTGCCTCTATTACTTTAAATTTGAACACCTAATAACCTTGTTTTTACAACCTGTATTTTCTTACATTATGGAGCGGGCTGAGGTAAATCTTTGCCATTCATTAGTCATTTACCTTTAAGAAGAAGCAAAAAACAAGGTAGGATACAATGGCTAACAGAAATAGTGGCACAATTGCAATCCAAGTAAATGTAACAAGAACTTTGATAATACATTAAAAATTACTGCTTTTCTTCTGTAGTTGCTATGGCATGGAGTAGTAAAAATATAGTGTTTTAATACACTGTAGAGGGAAGAACGGCAAGAAAAAAAGGCTGCATAGCAATTACAGATCATCTGCTAGCTAACATAACTGGTCTGAATTTATGGATACATTTTGGCATTTCTAAACAATTTGGATTTTCATGCCTGTTCTGATATAAAGAGGCTATGAAAATAACACTACTAGCACCCAGAAACTGGAGCAGTTGAGATAAAAAAAGACAGCAAGCACTGTGAATCATTATGTACAAACACATAATCTCATAATTAATATTGTCTAAACGAGCCCACCTGCCCACTATCAGCTGCAGACTCCTTCCCTCATTCAGTGCTTGGGAAAGTTGGTAGGCATGTCCTCTGCTGGATGAGTCATCATGACTTCATGCAAGTCAGTGGAGCCATGGCAGTCAACACCAGATATACATCACTCCTGTTAAAAATACTCCCCTTCTTACTGCAATGGGCTTTGGATCAATACCAGAGTTAATAAGTGAGCACATTACACTTGCAGCCAAAATTAGAAAGAACTTTTATTACTAAAGTCATGTATTTGATCATAAGTGCATTAGAATTCCTTGTCAATAATGGTAATAGACCTAATGAGCATGTCTTACTTCACATTAATGGAGATGTTTGTTACTTGCTGTTATTTGTTAAGTGTTTGCTCTTTGATCTCCAGGTCAAAAACGCAGTGAGAAGAAGAAAATGAGTACCTGATTTGAATATTAAAAGGTTCAGAGATGTTACTCATTACAGAGATTTCAGCATCAAATTAAACTGAAATTCAGCTGTACTGCAACTTGCTTAAGAAAGAATGGCCCAAGCACAAATGAAAACCTAGCAAGTGATTTACCAGTGTGATCAATCTGCTGCTTTGCCATAGTACTGTTCCACTTCCCAGCTCTTTAGTAGGAAGTAGAAATGCAGCCTACAGCTATCTGCAACACAGTCAGTCACTTCAATTTAACTTTAAAAAAATCTGGCTGGCAGACAGGGAGCTGGTCTCCACAATGGTGATTTCACAACAAAGCACATGTGTCAGGTAAAATTATATCTGGCAACTAGATATCTACCACATTATTCATCCAGCCAGCCAAACAGAAATATTTCTACAATCCCTTCATTAGAGGTTATTCATCTATAATGCACAGTAATTTTTTCATCAAAGCTTCATCTAGTTTACAGTTTTTTGCCACACTCTGTGACTGAGATCTATTTCTGTGCTCTTAACTTCAAAATTTCAGTTAAGAAATGTTCCTTCTTCTTAACTGTTTGTTAAAGGGAGTATGTTAATGTTATTATAGATATTATTTAAAACTGCGAAAACATCATCCTACAGAACTGATGCCCTTGATCACTGGCTTCAACCCCTTACAAATCTTTGCCTGTGTGGTCAAGCCATGCTTCATAAGCTTAGTCATAAATTGGCCCACAGTAGCTCCCATCAAATGAGATGGCTGCCTTCTTTGCAGAGCACTGAAGGATCTCAAGGGAGATGACAGAATGCACAAAATTAATGAAAGCAAATGCATTCAGAAGATAATATGTACATTTTCAACCCGCACTGGGATTCATCTAATCAAATTTAGAAATACAAAATTGTACTTTGAAATCTAAGGTGGTCATCTAGTGCCTTCATAGTTGCTAAAGAAAAACAAGCATTTCACTAAAAATAAACAGATATGTCTAACTCCAATCATCCTAAGGGATTTCTGAAAATGCCAGATAATTGCCTACATTAGGTATTTTCTGGTTGGAGTAGTTGATTAATTTCTTATGGAATGTTAATTGGCATCCTTATTGAGCAAAAAAACTCTGAGGAGGGGCTTACAACCTTTTAGGGAAAGAAAAGCAAGGTACTGGTAACATTGTGAGCAGGAACATGTAGTTACTGTGCCGGGGTAGAAATTTAAAGCAAAAAAAGCTCTAGGAGGAGCAGGTTGTGTTTGTTCTGCTGCTCAGGAGACAGCAAACACTAAAATGGTCTCATCATAGATTTCCCCTGCACCTTTGTATGGGTCCTTTGAATAATAGGCCCTTTACACACTTCATAGAATCAAATTCTTTCAGTAGTACAATACAGTACACATTTAATATTTGGTATGGAACTGACTTTTGTGAAAGTGAGCTGTCTGAAGCCCTGCAGCAGCATTGAATCAATGGCAAAGAGTCTTAGCGAACAAAGCAGACAGAGCTGCCCTCACTGACACTCTCAGCTTTTTCCACCACCACTTCAGGTCTCATTGTCCTCATAATACGCACATTGGGTCACAAGCTGCTGGGTCACCTCTGCTGGGTTAACTAGATCTCTTTACCTCTCTCCTATCTGTATACACCTTCAAAAGGTTGTGCCAGAGGAACTGAAGACATATAACCTGGTCAACTACTGAAAAAAATCACCACAGTTTTCCCATCAAAAACACTTTCAGTCAGCAATAAAGAAGAGCAAAAGGATCAATATAGCTTGGCTCTATGTATACTAGCAAGCTTAGCTCAACCACTAAAAAAAATGAATAAAAAATATCAAATCTAAAAGCTGTATACAGATAAGGAAAAGGAATCTGGGCCACAGCCATAGCTGTCCTGTATTTAACATGGCATAGAACTGCCTTCAGTCTGGGAAGAAGAAACCAAGGGACCTCAGCTGCCCCTTACCCATCTTGCTCTCTAGATCTTTCATCATCTTCATAGCTCTCCTTTGGATGCTCTCTAGTAGTTACATGTGCTCAAGGAAGACCATACAGCTCAGAGAAGAGAAGTAAAATGCATTCCCTCGCTCAGTGGCAGTTCTGGGCTTGATGCACTCCAAGATATGATCAGCCCGATTGGCTGCCAGGATACTCTGCTGACTGTCAACAGAACCCCCCCAGAACAGGGACTCTCCTAGTTTTATCTTTCCACAATGCTTAACTTAGCAGAAACCTTTTCTCCATTTGCCTCATATGGCAAAATTTTTGAATGGTGAATAACATGATTGGCAACATTAGGTCTAAAGACAGAAAACATACAATCCAATGGAAAATACAGGTTCAGTTCTCTAGTCTTCCATAGACATTTGTGTCTGCATGTCAGAGAGCAACTAAGGCTGGAAAAGTGTCCATATCAACCATCTCTCAAAGTCTGAATGGCCACATACTGAGAAAACTGTATTTTTTAGGAATGACGATGGCATCTTTATAGAAAATCAATAAAGATCACTTTCCCACAGCATGGAAAAACTTTGAATAACTTAAGGGAGTCGAGTGTGAGACCTTGAGAATGAGGATAGCAGCATGCAAATCTACCCACTAGTCAATAAGTTACCAGTGGAAAACATTGATGTTTTGAGCTGCAAGGCTTTAGGAAGGCAGGTAGGGTTGTGAATTGAGAAAGAAAGGAAAGCGTGCTGGTTCAGCTAATATCAAGAGAGACCTAACTTTTGCAGCATCTCTGATGGGAAAGTATAAAATCTTCATGCTAGGTTCTTTCTATTTATTTATTTTACAGTATTTTTATCCTCTTGCTTTTCTTAGATAATATAGAAAACTATATAAGAAAAATATAAGGCAACATAAAATGTCCAACAAAACAGTATTATGAAGTTCAGATGAGATTTTCCAGAATATTTTGTCCTACTTTTGATGAAATAATTTGAAAATCTATAAATAAATTTGTTTAACTATATAAACTATCTAAACAGATATTTATCTACATGTCTGGTTTGCTTGCTTTCAATGTATGCCCTTGTTTTCTTGACTAGTTAAGTACCTTATTCTTGACAGCTATTAGTCAAATGTCATACTTTGATGTAAGTACAAAGAAAAAGTTTTCACAGCAATGAAATCAAGTAATCAGAATGTCTTGTGATCACGAACACTACTGCTGTGGAACAGGTTGGTCACATCATTCATTGTCATTTAACAAAGGCATTTTCTTATTTCTGTAGTGAAACGCTTTGAACACTTCATTTAACAGAATCCTGATTAGTAGGATTAGGATCAAGTAAATCTCTTTGTTTTTATTTTTTTCCCAGCTCTTCCTCCCTCTCAGCAATTCATTTAGAACTGGATGCAAAGCCCAAACATAAACAAGGAGGCTATATTGATTTGAGTGCTTTTGTGGAATTGCTTCTAGAAGGATGTTTTAAATATATATGCTGTAGGATTAGTGTGTGATAAAAGTGAACTAGCAACAAAAGCTCTTTTTACATTACTTTTCAAGATGGTTTTGATTGGAATGTAAAACAATTTCCCTGTGGAGATAATGTATTACCACTGGCAACTGTATAGAAAGGATGAAATCTATTAATATCACTTAATTGTCAAATGGTTTTATATCATTTCATGTTTGAAGTAGCGTAGCAGCACTGTGGATATTGGAACATAACTGATTCCAAAATATCCCTCCGAGTTAACTACAGAAATATTTCAACAGAAGATTCTCTTGAAAGCTTTCTGATTTAATACGAGAGCAATGACAGAATTTGTTTTTCTTCTGTTGATGTGTATAAGCTGTGGTTGGTAGTTTTGAAAGGCATATGTGGAGTCAAGAAGCAGCAGGGATGTAATCACTGATGAGTGCAAGATGCCTGAGGCAAATAAGGGCTTCAGTGCCTGTTCTTCAGGGAGACGCCAAGGTAGAAGTGCAAGAATGTGCCTAAAGGGTGACAGGGAGGAGGTGAGAAGAAATAGATGTTACAGTATGCATGGGCCTATTATGGAATACAGAACCAGTACCAAGCATAAGGAAAAATGAAGAGATGAACTACTTTTTGATGTCACTTACCAGTGAAACATATTTCTGTATCAATTCAACCATGGTAAATTTTCATTTGTCAGTATACTAATTAGTTCAATGCCATTGAACTGTTACTTACTTATTAAAAAAAAAAAAAAAAATCAAGCCTGCTAATGCCATTAGCATGCATGAGTGAATGATTAAAACACACGAGAGGAAAGTAACATTCAAAAATAAAAATGTGTAGGAAATGGAGTACGTTAGTGATGTCTGATAAGAGTTTCAGACATCTGAAAATACCTAATGAAATCTCAGTATCTGAGTGCTACACACTCACAGTGCGGCAGCTCTTCTCTGTATGAAGAATATTTCACACTACATTCCTCCAATGAAAAGAAAATGATAAGTGTATAAGACTGATTGCTTACACGGATGCATCTTTATTTAGCAAGAAATCATCATTTATCTATGACTTCATGCTTGTTCTTCAATAGGCCTGACCTAGAATAAGTATGACAAAAAGATACAGAGGTTCTCTTTCAAGTCTGTGAGAACAGCTTTTTTGGCTCAAAATTATTGACCTGAAATACAATTTCCCCTTACATGTGCAAACATAAAAGTAGTCTGCTATTATTTTTTCTATCAGTATGTTCAGATAATTCCCAGAGTGGCACTGGTATCAAACCTAACCTCTCCACTTCTCTATAGGTCATGATATTTCTCTGCTATGAAATGCAGTTATTTGAAAGGAACCCAAGTAAGAGCAGTTCCTGATCTCTTTCTTGTCCACAAGCTTCCTTAGTCACCATTTTGAGGTAAAAACCAATGGTAAAATTACATATGAGTTAAGGAATTTAAAATCTATATTTAAACTCAGTTGGTTCAGCCAGACATTGGGTTGGTTTGTTGGTTTTCTTTTTCTTTTCATTACACATAGTTTATTTAGAGATCAAAAAGAAAAGATTAAAAAAAAAATAAATAAAAACATTTCACAATTTCATAACAAATAAATATTTCAGCAAGAGTTCAATCATGATTAAACAGTCAGTGATTAAGAAACCCCACAGAAATACAAAGAGCCTGTGGCCACCCTGCACAAAAAAAAAAAAAAGAAAAAAAAAAGAAACAAAAAAGTGTCTTGGTTGTTAAGTTCTGAATTAGAAACCCTGTTACCAACTTGCTCTTAAATTTCTTGACTTGTGCTAACTCTGCTTTCAATATTTCTTACTTTTATTTCAGAATTCCTACAGATAATCTGTGAAAGCTTTTGCAGTGATGATTTAAAAGGAAAGTTCAATTAGAATTGTAAGCTGTACTGGCCAATAGAAGAGGAATAATGGCTGAATACAAGGCATAATATTTTAACACTAACATTGACTGACCCTTGAAACAAACTCTTAAAAGATTTGACAAATCGTTTTAATCTGGCTATTTTAATATCCCAAATGGAGGTCTGTTTATGCGTAGATGCTCCAGTTCCCTAGCTCAGTGCTTCTGCTGTGTACGATAGGGGAGACTCTTTGCAGCATGAATGCTGGCAGAATTCTCTGTTCAGTTTGCCAGAATTCTCTTTCTGCTTTCACTCAGTGCTTTCTTTTTGAGAAAAGTATATTCTGTTAGCCTGCACATGTTTTTTAAATTCTCAGAACTACAATCTTATTTAGTATGATAAGTAAAAGAACTGTAGTTAAAAATGTACATGTATATTGCCTGATAAATCATAACTTACAATACTAAATTGGCTGACAAGGAGCATACAGTTATTAAATTGTATATTAAAAAAGACAACAGAAAATGCAATATAAATCAGGCAAAATGAGAAAATGAGGCACTAAAGGAATCATCATCAGATAATGTTATCTTAAAGATTGGAAAAATAGAAATATGATTAAATAAATTCTTTGAAATTAAAATAACACAAATATAATTAATATGGTACATCATCAAGGATCTTCACACTTATGTACAACAGAAACACCTCCTATGCTAATTAGTCACAGAGATCCAGTGACAGTGACAGTAATCCACCAGCATGATAGCCAGATAAGTGAAAATTCAATCTAAAAAGGCATCAAGTGAGAAATGGAAGTATTAATCGGCGTTTGTAAAAGAAAAGATTGTACATGAAAGCCTGTGTACAACTGTGGCCATCTGCTTTCAAGAAAGATGAATTCCATTAAGAGCAGTAAGGATCATGACTGCTACAATGATCAGAGGAGCCTTGGCTCATGTTGCTAAGATGTTCCAGAGTACATGGAATTAATAAATATTAACCGAGCAATGAATCTGTCTGCTAGCTTAGTATTTAGGATGTTCAGATGGAAGGAGAGAAAACCTAGGATTTGGTTTTCACTATTTTGTAAAAGAAAAACAGGATCAAAGAAAAGAAATACAAACACCCCAGAAAATCAGTATAACCCGGGGAGCTGTGACCTCCTTTCCTTTTTTAGATGAATGCTCTGATCATCAGACAGCAAAATCGAGTTCTGATTGCCTGCTTTCTCTGGCCTTGTTTGGATGCACACTGGCATAGACTGATGCAAAGTATGGCAAATCCTCTGCTCTACTCTACTCCAAGTCGCTTCTCCCTCTAGGATATTACGTAGTATTTTGGATAGTACTGTAGAAGATTGAATTTTCTGACACCTAAGCAGAGAAATTGAGCAAGATCTCCAGCTCTATGGAGGGATATTGTAATTCTGTTATATAAATACAATTTAGATAAAATGATGTTTTATCTAAACAAAGACAAGCAGAAGAATCATTTAGGCATAAGCACATCTCTAATGTTCCCTAGCCTCAGATGTCAATCATATCAGAGCTTAGGCAGGTAACCGGCACCCAGCTCTTCAGGCTGCATTACTTCCTTTATGCATGCAGGTGTCAATGGAAATTTCAGGCTGAATGGAGAGTATTTAGTGAATGTGAGGTAGATTTTCCAACCACTTTCATGAACATAGATGCAAATGTCATGAAGCTCCATTTTACATAACACAGTTGATACCCTGAATCTCACCGTACATCTGGTAAGGAGAAACGCTATTATATTTCTTGAATAAATGTTTAAGTTAACTTTAATTTTCTTCACTTACAGAATAATTATTATTCAGTGATTTGGTATTTGTTTTGATCTTTTTATTCATGGGAAAAAAAAAAAATAAACAACTGAATGTTTAAGTTAGGGAAAGAGGAATCAAAATTCCCAAATTCATCATGATGCAATGTCAGAGTTAATTGAAGCAATAATTATTTTCTTAATTTAGCAGCTATTCCTAGGCAGTGAGACTTACCAGAAAGATCTGAATGCCAGAATACTTTGCACTGAGTGAGTATTCTCTGGCTCAGATAGAAAAAAAGAACAACCCTAAAATTGACCTCACTGGACACTGTGGGATTGTTTTAGGTGAAGTTCAGTCTCTCTGGAGTTCCTGTGCAGAGCAGCTGCATTAATTACTCTGCTTTCCTCTATCTGCTAGATGCAAGAACAATTCATGGGTCTCCAAGAGACATGGATCATAATTGCTTTTAGGTTACTCTATATCATGGCAGATATTTGTATCAGATAGCAGCATTACTACCATTTTCATCAGCTCCATTAGTATTACATCAATTGGAAGCTGTGGACCAAGAGTTCAAGCAGTTAGCCCCAGATAAATATGTATGTCAAAGTACTGAGTTATAAATTTTACAGACAATTTTATATGCCAGCAGCAAAAGCATTCAGAAAATCGAGCACTATGTATAAGAAATGTGTTCACTACAGTATGCAAAAACTTTACAGAAAGAAAATAATACATATGCATAAGCACTAACATATCTAGCAGACGGACAGCTTTCAGAGAGAAATCTAGCCTGAACTTCTCACTAGCCTGAACCTTGGTGTATCAATCTCAGCATGAAGAGAAGTTGAATACCAGGAAACTCAGTTCTTGCAAGAAGACAGCTTCTACCATCTAATTGCTCATCTATGGCTGCATAAATACCAAGAAGGCAAGTTAATAACCATAATTTTGTCTCCTGTCTTTGGGCTGTCTTGATTAAAGTCAGGTTTTTACCACTGTGCTGCAGGTTGCCTGGATCAACCTGTTTGTACATTTGGAAGTTAAAGCAAGAACGAAGGAGTACAGGTGAAAAATTCACTGATTTTCTACTAATTCTCTTCTATGATCATTTCCTTGGTTCGGGTGTCTCTTTTTCACATCTGCAGCCTAACAAATGCAAATTTTAAAGTGTAAAACTTCTAAAGCATAAAACTTATACAAAGCATGTCAGCATTTATTAAATTCTCAAGAGATGTTCAGAGACATTGCATCATTGTATTAGGTTTATGCAGCAAGGTTTTGGTAGCAGGGAGGCTGCGGGGGTAGCTTCAGAGATCTGCCCCAAGTCAGATCAGAGCCGGCTCCAGCTGCTCCAAAAGATACCTGTCACTGGCCAGAGCTGAGTCATGAGCAACACTGGTTGTTCCTCTGGGAGAGCAGATTTAAGAAAGGAAAAACCTGCTACATAGCAGCAGCTAGGAAAGAGGAATGAGAAATGCAGAGAAAAGATCAGTGGAGGAGGTGCTCCAGGCATGAAGCAGAATTTCTATGCCCATGGTGGAGCAGACTGCAGCCCATGGGGCACCATGTGGAGCAAATCTCTCCCTGCAGCCATGGATGAGCCCATGGTGCAGCAGTGTTTTTGGCCTGAAGGAGCTGCAGTTCATGGAGAGGTCCCACAGGAGCAGCCTTGGGCTGGAGCTGGAGGGCCGAGGTAGCTGCCACATGTGGGGACCTGTGCTGGAGCAGTGTGGTCCTGAAGGATGGACAGTGTGGTACAGACCCATGTTGGAGGAGTGCTTGAAGAACTGCTGTCTGTGGGAAGCCCACACAGAATCAGCTTGGGAAGGACTCCATCCCATAGCAGGAGTCCCACACTGGAGCAAGGAAAGCAGGTGACCGTGGAAGAGCAGTAAAGATGAAGCATTATGGATTCACTGGAGGTCTGATTCCATTATCCTATGCCACTCAGGAGAAGGAGGCAGAAGAGTTCTGCAACAGAGCAGACAAGCAGAGCAGAACATTTTAATCATACAGAACTTTTGTCAAGCACTGGAATAGGCTCCCCAGGGATGTGGTTGAGTCACCACCCCTGAATGTGTTTAAAAACCATTTGGAATGTGGTGCTCAGGAACATGATTTAGCAGTGGGTTGTTAGAGTTAGGGTAGTATGGTTAGGTTGTGGTTGGACTTAATGATCTTGAAGGTCTTTTCCAACTTGAGATATTGTATGATTCTATCATTCTAACTCTGCAATGGCTTGCTTATTAGAGAAGATCCAAGAAAGGAAATTACAGACTTAATTATGTTTCTGACAGTTTAACTCATCTCTTCTTCTGTCTGCTATTCATAACAGTTATATTTGTCCATCCATTCCAGTCTTTTTGTTCTGATATATCTTGAAGTTGTTTGCTACACATCAGACTGGGAGTTCCTCTTGAAACAGTGGTCTGATAATATCTGTTTATTTCTTTTGCTTTCAAATAGTTTGTTACAGTGAGCAGAATCTCAAGTCAAACTCCCTTAATGTGGTAGTCCTTGTCTTACTGAGGCAAATACTCTTAATATTGGCATTCAAAATCAGATAAGCTTAGCACTGCAGAAAGCTAGTTTTAGACTGGAAATAATCACAGAATCACAGCATGCTTAAGCTTGGAAGGGACCTCAGGAGTTCATCTGATCCAGTGTCCCTGCTCAAGCACATGTTACTCAGGACTGTGTCCAGACAGCTTTTGAATATCTCCAGAGAAAGGGACTGCACAGCCTCTATGGGCAGTGTTCAACCACTTTCACAGTAAATATGTTTTTCCTCACATTCATGTGGAAGGTAATAATTAAAGTAAATGCAGAACACAATGTAATTTTATAAATAACAGCCAAAGTTGCCTTTACTACCAACTTTGCATTTTTTTACTAAAAATACTTGCACTTAAAAAAATAATAATAATAATGGAAAGAATGGCTAAGGTGTTAGATTTTTTTTATTCCATTAATTAAAAGGCACTGAGCACAACTATGGCATCATGGACAGAAATTGTTTATTGCTTATAAACAGAATAAACTTTTAAACTTCTCCTTTCCTTGCCAACTGCATCATCTTAGTCTGAGCAATCAATGTAATATTAGTGCATAAATAAATAGATCAATAATATTTCAGGCCAGGATTGGGATTCAAATCATTTTAAATAGATCAGTATCCTATGACTGTGTTTGGCATCAGTACCTGAAGCTTCCTTACATCCATCATACTTACACTAAGTAAATTTTTAGCAAATATCTACTAAAAATACAGTTATTTCTTATGTTCTGCATTGCAATATTATTTGTAGTTACAAGTCAGTAATTGCAGAGAGATGTCCAGGTGAAGCCATGCTGTGAAGAGGTCTGATATCATTCCCAGTGTGATATCCCCAAGACCTCTGAATCATTTCTCCTCTTACTTGTTACCCAGTGGTTTCTGTCTTCAAATAAAACAGTCTTGTTGTGGTGCAATTACTGATCTCAGTTCTCATGTTTCTGCCCATCTCTAGCTGTTTTGCTATTCACATTGTTCAGCCCTAGTACAATACTAGAATTGGTCTAGGAGGATGCTTATGTGTTCAAGTAGATCATTTAGAAAAAAAAAGAAAGAAAGAAAAGAAACAGCAATACTACTTGCCATCAATATGTAAATCTACTTTTTCTGCTCAATTCAGTCTGACAATATCTTCTTTAAGTTTCTGTGTAATTGCTATGGAAACATATTGCATTCATCTAAATTGCACCCGTAAAGGCATAATTCTCTTTATGTGCTACCTTTGTGCTGTAGCATGGATAGATATTTACACCAGGCAATTGTTTATTATTGCTATGCTGCAGAATACAATCACCTACATCATTAGTTTTATTTTACAACTTCAAGAATTAATTAGAAAATTATGTTCATGTTACATGAAACATAATAACAAGTATTAAATTATCTGCTTCCAGAAAAATATCATACAATAGTGTTCCACACCATATTCTTATTATCCAAAATGACATTAAAAGCAATGCTGCCAGAATCTTGTTAACAGCATTTTGCTTTGTGATAGAAATAGAAAAGTAAATACTTAACCTAATAATGTTTGCTAAAAAGACAGATTAAAAAAAAAAAAAAAAAGAAACAAAAAACAAAAAGCAAACCAAAAACCAATATGATTTGACTATTCTTTTATATTAAGCCTTGCCAGGGATTATTTCCAGGCACTGGAACATGACCTTCAGTGCTCTTAAACTGATGGAATAGTTTGACCCCAGTCAACTAGCAGTCTTGCAAAGTGGGATCTCAGGCAATGTTTGGGCATCAGCATGACCCAGGGACTGTTCTCAGTGGCCATGCTGTAGAAATTAGTATTAGTGAATTTAATACCATGTATGCAGCTGCTCCACATTACTTGGCACCAATGCAAGAGAGCTGTTCCAGATACACTGAAGCTACAACTTCAGTAGTAATTAAACACAGCTGGGACTGTTTCTGACCACGTTGGACCCAATATTCAATTAACTTGTTCTGTGAAATTTTATGTGATGCTTGTGTATGGACATCATGGCCCAACTCTCACCTTTTACATGCTCTGTCTATTACAGCTCTACTTCTTCAGACTTTAAATAAGAATTGAGAAATCAGTGGGTAAGATTCAGGCTACTTTTCTGTAGTTTCTAAGAGAGTCATTCTAATAGCTCTCCTTGAGTAAAGGCTTATATCACTTTATGGCAGGAAAAGGATAGGAGAAAAGGATGAGGATGTTGTTTCCATTTTCCAAAGATACATAGGTCAAACAGCCTGTACAGTCTTGTCTTTCACTTTCTTTATTGTACACAGCATGAAATAGTGTGAGAAAATTTAAACTTAAGACGAGCTAAGTGAAAATTTTCTTGCTGATACATTTTTTTTTAACTAAAAAGTATAATAAATAGATACACATCAATTATCTTTTAAAACCCAAGATTATCTTAAAAAGTAAGGCTTGCATTTTTATTTAACAATGCTAAGGGAGAGAAGAACAGGAAAGATATCCTAAAAATTTGATTATCTTCATTAGAAAATAATTGGCATTTTTCTACCAAATAAAGATTCAAGCCATATTACCAAAGCAGCATTAGTACAACTAGAAAGTTAGTGCTGAAACTCTAACAAGCTAATAATTTCACTATATCAGAGACAGAAGTGTCCTATTTAAAGAACTGGGGAAACCAGGGCTTTTCTTTTATCTCCTTTCACCAGTTTTGAACATTCATTAACCTTTAGGGATCAACTAGATAGAGCTGTATCTTTTTGTTTCCTCTACATTTTTTATAATGGTTAAGCTATTCTCTCAAGTGATTGCTTGTATAGATAGGAGCCTGAATCAGTTCTATATGAAGCCCCCTGTAGAGAATACCTCTGAAGATGAAGTTTGAAGTGAAGCAAAGAGCCTAAAATTACTCTCAGAAGACTCAAAATTGGAAAGAATTTTGAGGTATGGGGAAGAAATTCCTAATGGAAAAATACTGGACAGTAATGAAACATTTCATTTAAGTGATTTCATTGCCTGTAATATTTTATGTTTTTACAGAATTACCCTTTATGTGTCATTTTCTGAATTTTTTATACAATGCCTACAGAATATTTTGCACTAACTGATTGTACCTCACCAAAAATAATCCAGACTTAAAACTGATGACATTTCAGGATGGAAAGCCTTCAAGAAAGACTAACTTCCTGTCCTTAGCACCCAGATGTCACAAGGAGGATGCAATTTCCATGAAACACTAATTAGGATTAAGGTCTTAAGGTGCTGAACTATTTTCTGATTTCAGGGAGATATGGGATGTTCCTATCAATTATATCATCCATAAAGATGAACCAGTGCTTAAATTCTCTCAAGACTAATGTGAGTGGGCATTCTGCACAGTTTTGCGTGACTCAGTCTCTTTTTTTGGGACTAATGCGTTGGGTTTATGTGGCAAGATTTTGGTAACCAGGGAACCTGAAGAAGTAATTTGTTACAGTGTCTATGTCAGACAAAGGCAGTTTAAGCCTTCAAATTATGCCTGTCACTGTCAGGCCAAACCTGAGCTTATCAACAGCACTGGAGATTCCATTGCAGACTGTGGAGAAGACCTTGGTGATGAAGGCTGTGCCACTGCAGTCCATGGAGGACGATGTGGGAGCAGATAAACACATTAGAGGACCGCACACAGGAACAATTATATGTAGTCTGAAGGAAGCTGCAGCCCCCCCATTCCCAAACCCATTTACAATTTGGTGTGTGAGAAGAGGTAGAAGAGTCAAGATTTAAGCTGATGCAAGGGATTAAGCATTCCATGTAGAACTTCAGGAAATGCAATTCATAGGAGCTCTGACTGATGCAGTATCTTGTCTTGAACAGTAGCTGCAACAAGACAGTTCAGGTGGATTAAAGGATTGGCTGCCCAAACTGTACAGTGTTCAGCAAAACACATAAAAGGTATAGGGTCTATGTGGCACCCAAATAGATGCAGCAAACTTCAGACATTTGAACAGAGGCATTGTCCCAGGGCCTTCAAAAAGCTCAGAAAGGGTAAATTGCCCTTGTAGCTGGACTAAAATCCATCACCAATGGTACTTTACCTCTATCCATTCCAGCTAGTGAAAGTACAGGAAGGTGATGGTGATGGGTCAGTAGCAGGATCGTCTTGGTGGTCTTTTTCAGTCTTAATGGTTCTATGACCATATGATTCTATTCTATGATCACATCCCTTCTCTGGCTTGATCACACACATTGCAAGCTAGGACATTGAGCAGTACAAACTCCTTTTTAGACACACAAGAAACAACCATAACCAATGGGCTGTTATCGTCACCAGAAAGAATTACTTTCTTGAAAGGCAGAAGTCAGCAGTAGCCTCTTGAAGTAAGTCAGAGAAGGGCAACAAAGTTTGTGAGGGGTCTGAAGCACAAGCCTTATGAGAAGTGTCTAAGCGAGCTGAGATTGTTCAATTTGGAGAAGAGAAAGCTCAGGGGTGACCTTAACATGCTCTATAACTGCATGAAGGGAGGCTGTGGTGAGGTGGGAGTTGGCCTCTTCTCCCATGTAACTAGCAATAGGACTAGAGGGAATGGTCTCCTGTTATAGTGGGGGAGATTCAGGTTGGAAATTAGGAAATACTTCTTCTCCAAGAGTGGTCAGGAGCTGGAACAGACTGCACAGGGAGTTGGTGAAGTCACTGTCCCTGGAGGTGTTCAAGAAATGTTTAGATGTTGTACTGAGGGATATGGTTTAGTGGGAAATATTGGTGATGTGTGAACGGTTGGATTGGATGAACTTAGAGGTCTTTGTCAACTTTGGTGATTCTATGATTCAATGATTCTAAGTCTTTCTACTTATTTGAGTGAGTTTTGGATCGGCTGATAGAAGTGTTAGGAAATGGATCAAAATGAGTCAGATCTTATCTATACACAGCATATTTGCCAGAAGTATGTTTGTATTTGCATTCCAATGAAAAAGTGAATGTTGGTTTGCAGGGAGGCTAAGCATGAGTCAGATTATATGTTTGTATTCAGAGTTTTATAGTAAGGTTTCCTTATAATTTTAAATATTTAATTGTATTTAATTCATAACTGTACACCTGATTCCAGGTGAATATACACATGTGAATGTATACATGTGAATATATACTATATTCACATGTAAAATAAAATAATGTAAAACAAATTAAAACAAATAAATGAAAATAATAATAAAACAAAAATTGACTAGCAAGTTGTCTTTGTAATGAAGAACACTTGCAAACACAGTCTTGCACCCCGTTTTTATACAGGCTACTGTTTCACTAATTAAATTATTTAATTTTAAAATATCCATTTTCTCTGTTATACACTTTATGATGGTAGGTCAGTGACCTACCTCTGTGATATTGAAATTCAGTATTATGCTTCATTTACCTTACACAGTCCACACACATACTCAGAATTCTAGCTTTCACCCACTTTGTAGCACTACCCTTTGTTCCACAGGCTTTTATTCAGGAAGCAAACTGACACTATAAACTTTAATTTATCATTTTCTTACATATCCCAGTGAGGCAGAGTCCTTTGAGCAGGGAACAATAGTTGAAGTCAGTGACCTGTGGAGATAGAACTTCCTAGGGAGAATCCAAGTATAAAAGTGGGAAACCAAGATATGTCAATATTTTGTTATTTAAAAATTTTCTCCCTCATGTATTTCACACATTTGCCCAAACCAAGATGAAAGACATAAAAAAAACTTAAAATATTATATATTTGCTTTGTTTCAGTTTTTTTTAAGTTTTTTGTTGTTGTTGTTGTTGTTATTTTTGTTATTGTTGTTGTTTTGTTTGTTTGTTTATAGATAACATTTCAACTTAGCCTTTTAAAGCTTTAAATTTCTGTGCTTTTTAACTCTTTTTGTAATAGAAGTGATGGGTTAAATTCTGGCCATAGTGAAGAGGCTGAAAATAAGAGGGACCAAATTTCAAATCCACGGATTTGATGTGCGATGTGACAAAAACAGGACTTGAGAGGAGAAAGATTATATATAGGGGGCATGACTAACCACAGAGAGGAGGAGGAAACGAACAAAAAAAGAAAAAGGTAATGCACTCTAAAAGGTTCATAAAGGCCCATATGATGAAATTACACTGGTATGTTGTATGCAATTAATGTCAAAATTTGCTAAAAAAAACTTGCAGTAGAAATGTCAGTTTAATAAATATTGTGATTATAAGTAACTCACAGTCGTGGTAAAATGTATATTATTCATAGCTACAAAAATCTGGATTTAAGAAAGCCATTAAATGACAATAGTAAATTCTTTATTTAATTCTCAATAAATATCCCATAGTATTCTAAGCTTTGACAAAGATGCAGAGATGAGTAGATGGCTGACTGAAATAATCAATGTCTCTTACTCTGTGTGAATTTAATTAATCTGCTTTTCCAATTTTCTCTCTCACCTCCTCAGATGTACAAAGTGATAGGAGTTATTTTATTAGTGAAGCAGACATGAGAGCGATTGAATCCCAAGAGGGAGTGTGGTCTATGGAGAATTCCTGCCAGAGCATTCGGGAGTTACTGTGACAAGACAAGCAGAAATAGTTTCAAACTAAAAGAGAGGAAATTTAGGTTGGATATAAGGGATAAGTTATTTACATTAAGGGTGGTAAGGCACTGGAACAGATTGCCCACAGGTGGTATATGTCCTATCCTTGGCGTCATGCAAGATCAGGCTGGATCAGGCTCTGAGCAATGTGATCTAGTTGTAGATGTCCCTGTTCATTTCAGGAGTTGGACTAGATGACCTTTAAGGGTCTCTTCCAACTCAAACAATTATTTGATTCTATGAATCATTAAACTAATACATTTATGTTCGTATGTAATGGAAAAATACATGTCGAAGAGTAAAAGTGAGAAAAAGAAAGTGAATATAATTTTGCCTGACTACAGAGCAAAATGTACCTCATGCTAAATATTACTTAAATTGCTATGAAAACTATTTTTGTTTCAGAAATGCTTATTATTCTTCAAAAAATTCATTGTTGCTCCTTTAATAAAAAGAAAATTGTTTCTTGCCTGTAGTTCTCAAATTATTCCTCTTGCATACTGTAGGCAAGTTTTAATATTATAAAATCTATTATGAATAAATCCACAAAAAGTTAGAAATTACTTTCTAATAGTAGGATGAACTATATTAAAAAAAAAAAAAAAAAAAAAAAAAAAGCTCTTCATTAACTAGCAGCTTTATGTTTTAACATGAATTGTTTCTTAAACAAAATCATCTCTGATAACCAAAGGAAAATATTTGCATTTCTACTGGTGTTTGTCTTTTTAATATTAGTGTTTACTTTGTATACTGGTCTATAATTGATTAAAATACATGTTTATCTTTCTGGGATCTGAGAACCCCTGGAATACAATTATCCACTACAGCTGAGTAGCCTGCAGTCCTCTGGTGAACAGAATGAACTTTTAAGAGGGGTGTAAATCGTATTTATTTTAGGTTTGGACTATATATTCAATCTACACATGAACTTATAATTATTAAGATCATTACTTTAAATTAATATAAATTCAGTCAGTTTAATGAGATTGGTGCATTTATTAGATCTTGTTCACTGATTTAACGTGGTCTTTATACACACTGTTTAGAAATGTGCTTTTTCAGTATTTGATGGTTTTAACTCTGAATAGAATTTAGGTTTTCATGTCACTCTGCTGTGATACTTTCCTCAAGGAAAATATTTGCCATATTAATAAGAGTCAAGAAGAAAACATTTTCTTTAAAGGAATCTGAATCTGTATAGAGATGACTACAGAAATCAGCATCTGACTACTTGGCCTAAATGTAGTATGCTGAAGTTATTTTAATGTAATGCCTAAAGATCTCCTAATTATTTTCTATTCCATGTTCATTCCACAAACATAATCTTCCAGCCTTGTTCTCGAAAAACAAGCTTTCTATAGCAGTAATAGCATTGAACGCTCTCTCCTGAATCCAATGGTAGACTTTCTACTCAAGTTGGGGTTGTTATTTTACTACTGATTCTTTACAACTACTTAGGCTGCTCTGAAAATAATGCCTGCTATTTATTTCCATGGAAATGACAATAGCTACCAAGAGCACAACAACAGTATTTGATAAATTCTCACCTACAGAACACCACTTTTCAATTTAGTCACCACCATTATCTATGCATTTTTACCAGTGATGAATAAGAGCCTGTACACCATGCTCGAATAAATCTTCATGGCCATCCAGAATGTGGCTTTTCTTTCCAGTCACTGTCACCACTGCTGAAACGTACCATCCGCCTCCTCACTGCACTCACAACCACTGTTTGGTCTCCAGAAATGCTCTGTAAGCACAAATGAATGTCAGCAAATGGAATTTTTTTCCGCATGGGAGAATTCAATGACACACCTGTCTTGCTCCAATTTATGGGAGGGAGAGGAGGTTCTTTGTTACGTATATACTCAAAAGTTCAAATGTTGGTCCAACCAGTTTATTACAAACCTTAATCAGGAAGATGGGGAAGGGGAGGATGGAGACTATTATGAATTACGGTAATGGGGAAGGGAAGAAGAGCGATAGAAAAGACAGGAAAGAAGCAAGGAGTCTTTGTAGGAAGCAAGAGGGAGATAGTCACCACCATGGATCCAGCGTGGTTCGTAGTTCCATCATTGATCTTCAGTAGTGTTGGGTCATCAGGGGTTGTTGTTCTGTTTATTACGACCACGGCGATGATGGCAACTTTTCAATGATAATACCAACTTATTTATAAGTCCAAAATGGCCGAGTCAGCTCTCTTTGCAGTGACAGCTCAAATCCAAAGTGGTTGAGTCAGCTCTCCTTGGAGTGGCAGCTTCTGGGTCTGGGATCAGCAGAAACTCCTTTGTTCCTATCTTTCGGGTCTTGCCAGCAGGTAAGAGCAGGGATGCCCACCTGCATCCTGTTTTTCACAGGACACAATCGTGTCATTCCCCAGTTCTCCCATACCAAGCTGGAGTTATTTGTTCACAGGCCAGATCTTCCACCAGTAAACACTCCTGAGCACTCTCTTCCAGAGGCAAGGTGCTCTGGAGGAAGATGCTTTCAAATGTCCCCAAAGAGATTTTGATTGTCACACGGGTAGCACCCATCACTTGCCTCCTCAATAAATCAGAATCTTATCACAAGAAATACTTCAGGAAGCAAGCTTTGAGCAAAAAAAATACCAAAAAGGATTCTCATAACACCTTTGATTCATACGTATTTCCATTTCAAATACCATTTTGTCAGACTGCCCCTCTCCTACCATTTGTCGCATGGAAACAAAATGTAATGGAATATTGATGGCAAGGTTCAAACTCTACTGTCATACCACCAACATCCACTGCTGACATCACAGGCCAGCAGAATAAAATAGGAGGCACTGCTTTCAGAGTGCCTAGATAACACCTAAATAACAATAAAAGTAAAATTGAAATAATATTGTAGCATTGAAAATATTTAAGGAATATAAGAAGAAAAAAGATCTTGAAGATGAATGTGTCAAAAACAACGTCAGTGTGCTGTGCATAGTCCAGAAGTACTTGTCCATCTATAAAAAGATCTGGATAATAATTTTTAGTCCTACAGAGGATCTGAGACACTGAGACAGAGGAAGATCCACATTACCAGATTCCTTGATAAAAGATATGGCCAAAATACACACTGAAAAACATCCTGGTAAACAAAGCCATCAGAGAGTTACTTTTTGCCAAGTAAACCTTCCTTATTTCTGGCAGTAAGGTTCAAGGATTAAAAAAAAAAAAAAAAAAAAGTGCACTGACTCCACTGCATTAGGTATAATACAATTAATGGCATAGGTATTGGATAGACTGACCAGGGGTGAAGCATTGCTGGACCTGCTGCTCATCATTGCAGCGGAGGTCATTAAAAGCGTTAAGGTTGGAGGCAGCCTGGGCTGCAGCATCTATGTGTTGATTTTGTGATCTCTAGGAATGTGGGCATGGCAAAGAGTGAGGTCAGGAGCCTGAACTTCAGAAGAGCGAAATTTAGGCTGAGCAGAACTTTAGGCCAGCAGACTGAGGGAGGCGATCCTGTCCCTCTATTCTGTTCTGGTGAGATGTCATGTGGAGTAATGTGTCCAGGTGCGGAGTCCTCAGTACAGGAAAGATGAGGACCTTTTGGAGTGCATCTAGAGGAAGGCCACAAAAGTGATGCAAGAGATGGAACGTTTCCCCTATGAGGAAAGGCTGGAAGAGCCGGGGGCTGCACAGGCTGGAGAAGGGAGAACTAATAGCGACCTTTCAATATCTAACGGGGAGCTACAGGAAAGAAGGGGACAGATTCTTTATCAGGGTCTACTGTGACAGGACAAGGGAAAATGGTTTCAAAATAAAGGACGGGTGATTTAGATTGGATATAAGGAAGAAGTTCTTTTACAGTAAGGGTGGTGAAGTGCAGGCACAAGTTGCCCAGATAGGTGGTGGATGCCTTTTTCTTGAAGACATTCATGATCAGGCTGGATGAGGCTCTGAGCAATATGACCTAGCTGCAGATACGTCTGTTCATTGCAGAGGTGATGAACTAGATGACCTTTAAGGATTCCTTCTATCTCAGAAGATTTCACGATTCTATAAATTGCAGTGCTTAAGCCAAAGGAATCTGCATTTTTAACCCTTGTAGAACAGATTACAAACTGTTGGGTTCTGGTCATAGGCACTTATGTCTCACTGGTGACCCGAGGCAGGAACTCCCCTTAGGGACTGTGCTCTTTGGTGGCAGGACAGGGACATTAAGAAGCATAGATAAGTGGAGGGAGAGAAGAAAGAATCACAGAATGACAGTAAAAAAGGTCAAAATGTCTGTTACTACAATATGCTTTGCCTTCCCAAAGAGGACTTAAAAATATATATCATTTATTCCTTATCTATCTATTCCTACCTAAAGAGACAGTTTTGAAGGCTTACAGTTGCATAAATGTCAATACCCTATTAAACGTTCCAAGATCTTGTAAATATGCAACATTAACCTGACCTGAAAAACATTTGAACAATAAACAGACAGTAAGAAATACTGATTTACTAACAGTCTCTAAGTTCTGAGACTGCGCTGTAAGACATACAAAAAATAAAAACAAAAAAAAGCAACCAACCCACACCCGTGTTTCTAACAACGTGAACCTCTCTATCAGAAAGGAAAAAATTACCTTAATGTAAGAATCCACGGGAAGTATAGTAATGATGGTCCTAAGCATAATACTTTAATCATCCCATTCTAAAATTATATAAAATCATCAGAAATTGAACAGCTGCATGTTTCTTCTAACATACTGCATCATTCAGCTGCTGCAAAAAGAAATCACTGCCTGGTCACACTGTGAGTAGCCTCTTTTTGCCTCCATCCTGGAAAAAATCCTCATGTACTTACTCATTATAAGCTCTCAGCTCTAGTGTGGCCTGTGCTAAGATGTAATGGGTTTAGCCGTTAGGCTTGGTAGTTTAATTTCACTTAATACCATACCCAATGCTATAGAAGTCTTTAAATCAGTGGAACTATGCTGATTTATACTACCAGCCAGAGGAGCACGTTGTAACACAGCATCAGTTGCACCTACTTAGGGCCTTCCACTGTGCAGGAACAGTAGTGACACAATGACATAAGCCAGGGTAGCTCTAAATCAGATGGCAGGAGTACTGATAACACAAGGCCCTAGAGTTATTTTCTCTCTCAGCCCTTGAAAGTAGTTGTTAAATAAGGAGTCGGGTAGAATGTAACATAGCAAAGATCTCCAACCTAAGATGCATTATACACATCTTAACAACGTCCTTTCGTATCTGAGGTGTTATTATGTCCTCATTATAATGTGTAGATAATGACATTGTCTATAGCTATCTTTTTTTATAATTCTCTCCTTAAGGTTGTGACTAACAATAGTAAATGAGGGTATGCTTCCCTCTCCAAACAGCCCTTTTGAATGTCTTTAATATGAAATGGCAAAATAAATATTGGAAATCAACTGCTTAACTACTCTGTTTAGCTCTCAACATTCTCTTTCACTCACTAAATACACATGCATATTAGTAATAATCCTTATATGACAGCAGAATGATGTTCAAGTGTGTTCCTAACCATGTTTTGTGATAGAGAAATGTGAGCTTAAGATGCCTTCACAATCCTAGTGTCAGCAGCTTGACTGTACTTGCACAGCACATAGCAATACCTGCCACATCAGGGCAGAACTGTGGCTTTCAATCAGCTGCTAATTTGTATACAGGGAGTATAACATTTCCTTCTTTCATTAGTTCTTCATCTTGTTCATTTAGATTACAAACACTTAAGGATTAGATTGTCACTCTGATCACGTATTCTAACAGAGTGAGATTTTTCTTTCTTAATTTAATTTGTCTAAAATATAAACATTAATCCTAAACTCATCATTTGCAGATCATCCTGAAATTAGATTTGAAGAGAGGTAGAGAGACCTAAACTCCAGAGACTGATGTGTCTATCCATTGGTTTATGAGTTGGAGGGAATGTCCATGCCTATTCCTAGCTTTAGCTAGATAATAAATATTAGTTGGAGAGAACGTCATCACTAGTAACTTTTCTGAAGTTTCTAGATTCTGTTGTAATATTAAGAATTATTAGTCAAGCTGTAATATATAGTAATATATTGCTGCAAGATTGGTGTCAGGGAAGTTTTTTGGATCTTATCTGGTTGATTTTTATTTATTTATTTATTTTTGCTGTGGTTAATTTAGAATCATAGGACTATAAAATCCTTAGAGTTGGAGGGAACCTTTGAGAGCCATTTAGTCCAACTCCCCTGCAATGAACAGGGACACCACAGCTTGATCAAGTTGCCTATGGCCTTATCCAGCCTCATCTTAAAAGTCTCCAGGGACAGGCACCAATCACAGCACTAGATAACCGGTTCCAGTGCCTCACCAACTTCATTGTAAAAGATTTTTTCCTTTTATCAAACCTAAGTCTACCCCCCTGTGCCTGATGCCATTTCCCCTTATTTTGTCTGTTCCCTTCTTTCCCACAGTTCTCCTTTAGATACTGAATGGTCACTATCAAGCTACCTCACAGCCTTCTATTCTCCAGGCTGAACAGCCCTGGCTCTCTCAGCCTATCCTCATAGCAGAGGTGTTCCAATCCAAGGATCTTTTCTGTGGTCCTCCTATGGATGCACTCCAACAGGTTCTCATTTTTCCTATACTGAGGACACCACACTGGATACATTAAGTAACATCTCACAGTACAGAGCAGAAGGGCAGGATCACCTCCCTCACCTGCTGGCCATGCTTCTTCTGATGCAGTTGGCTTTCTGGGCTGTGAGGACACATGGCTGGCTCATGTCCAGCTTCCCACCCACCAGTGCCCCCAGGTCTTTTTCAGCTGGGCTTCTCTCAGTCCTTTCATCCACCCAGTTTGTAATGGTAGTGTTGGTTGCCTCAGCACAGGTGCATGACATTGCACTTAATTTATTAATAATCAATTGGTCTCTTATGGTTATCTTGATTTTTCTTATGATTTCAACTATATTTTTGTGTTCCTAATCTATTCAAATCTTTTTGCTCTATCTCTGTTGATATGACTATATTCTTAAAGCAGTGAATGATTTCTCATAGAACTGCTTGCAACAGTAATCATCGTTAATTTATAACCTTTGCTAGCTGTGCACCTCAGTCTCAACAGGTAATTAGATAAAAGTAGCTCAGAAAAATTTCATTGTTTATATATGTTACAAATATTGCTTTTTCTGAAAGGAGAAACTCAGCGTTCACTGCTTGTAATTTCCATTCTCTGTTTTGACATAAAAATACAAACACAGTTACAGAACACAGAAAAAGGAAATTAATCTCTGTCTCTATTCAGCTGCTCCACAGAATTCAAACCTGTGGATTTAAACCAGTGCAGACATTTGTCTCTGATTATAGCAAACAAACCTCTTGAGATATCATTTTGATGTAAAACATTTGTAGTTTCTACATGTTCATTTCTTATGTTTATGAGGTAAGCTACTTAAAATCATTATGGAAGTGCTAGTTATTACTCTGGAGATAATTTAACATAGAATAAAATATCTACATGTCTCTGTACTAAATAAACCATTCCACAGAAAATTGTAAAAAATTACAGGGGAGGGAGGATTGGCTTTTAGATTTTTTTATTTTTTTTTTTTTTTTGGCACATCTTTTCATTTAATAGAATTCTATGATATGAACATGTGCTCTCATACCCCAGTGCTTCTGCCACTGTCATTTTATCTGTTCTAGTTTTTCTCTGCTTGGTATTCCTCCCCAGCAATTTTCAAAGACCCACCCCAAAAGGCATATGACTAATATGAGGAATACTGGCAATTTCTATCAGATAGAAGAATTGTTCCCACCTGTCTCTTGTCCAGCTTTGATCCTGCAAATCAAATGTATGGGCAACACGTGACATCTGGCCAGTTGCAACTCATTACAGGATCTGAATAGAAATACAGAATGAAAAGGACTGCCTGAGACCTTGTAGTCAACAAAAGAACTCAAACATTTTCCACAAAAGCACCTGAAATATATTCTGCTTGATAAAAACAGAAATCTCTTCATTCACTTAGAAATTTAATAGGAAAGAAAATGAGGCCTCTATTTGTTGTTGTTGTTGTTGTTGTTGTTGTTGTTGTTGTTGTTGTTGTTGTTGTTGTTACAGGGATAGAAAAAAACATTGATCATTAATCCAGCAAAGGAACTGCATTTTAAGGAAAAGCAACTCCATTATTATAGGATTTTCCACAGCTACCTTTATATTAAAATATAAAGAATTACATACTGTAATGTCAAATTTTGAAAGACATCAGTTTAGCACATGCAGAACTTTTATTTGTTGAAAATAATTACATTGAAATGATCAAAAATTTATATGAAAAAGAGCCTGAGATCTAATATCCTCATCTGAAAATATGAATCTTTTTTTGTTCCCTTGTTGGATGAATTTTCAAAATGTATTTGCTGTGACATATGGTTACAATATGCACGTCGTCCATACTCTTGAAAGAAATGAGCAAACCAGTCATTCTTACTTACATCTTGCACTGCACTGCACTGATAAATCAAGTCGTATTCCACAATGTCCTAGTGTGCTACACAGAAATGGAAGTAAAAGATTACCTGAGTCTCAAAAGTTACCTAACTATAGAACAAAGAAAAATACATTGGACAGTTAAAGACAGGTAAGCGAGTAAGAAATGATATCACCCAGCAGAAAACAGATTTCAACATCCCAGGCACAACCTGTCACATGATAAATATCCAAAAAATTGGAACTTCTTGAACACAAATTGTCCTTAAAACAGATAAGAAAGTGTTGCTGTGGTAATAATTTGCATACTAAAGTGTTTGTTATCAACAAGGCAAGATTCTGTCATCCTCCCTGGAACTGTTCAAGGCCAGGTTGTAGTAATTAAGGGCATCCTGATCTAGTGAGGTTGTTCAGTTCAGGCAGGTTGAACTATGTACTTGAAGATCACTTCCATCTCAAACCATTCTATGATTCTGTGATCCTTATTTATTTGGGGAAAAAAAAAAAAAAAAAAAAAAAAAAAAAAAGGCAACACTTCTAGAGCAATCCCACTAATTTTTTTTTATCATGTTTAACAAGAGTGTACCAGAGTTCTTCTGAAATGATGAGTGTAGTTTGGTTTCAGTGTCAGTACTTGAGTATTAAAATATTTTCAGTGTTAACAGACCTGGAAAACTGAAAAACAGAAAAAACTGAAAAACAATGAAGAGATTGTTTGAAAGATCCTATCAAGAAGCACATGAGACTGAGTAAGAAAGGATTACTCTTGTTCAGTGAGAGTCAGTCTTATACACTAATTTTATTAGACCTAGAGAGGTGCTAATCAGGACATGATAGTAGTTAAAAATGGTGCATGAGAAAAAAATGGTAATGGACAATATTTTAGCAAATATTACCCAGTAGAACAATAAAGAGGGAAAAGTTACATTTGCAGAACTGGAAAAAAAAAGTGAAAGAAAAAACAAGGAAAAATTAAATAGGCCCACTGAAGATAAGAGGTACTCAGAAAAGATACATAATAGCTCCTTATTAAATGTAAATCAAGGATAAAGACTGTGATAAGATACATAATACAGCTGACATTTCAGAATGTGTCAAGATCAATTGGCAAGCTAATTAGGAAATGGATGAATAAAACAATTAATTATGTACTTTTAAAATTAGAAGTCAATAACTAATGCAGTCAGCCATTTGGGAGAAAAAAACGAAAGCAAAATCTTAAAATCTTGGAACTCATCAGAGTCCTCAGCATTCCCCACACCTTGGTGCTTAGAGCTTGAATAGGTATGAAGAATACTTGAATTATGTCTTCAGAGCCAAGTAACTTCCTCTTTCTTCTCTTCTGAGTTATGAACATGCTTGTCTTTAGGGCACGAAAGTTTATTACTTAAGGAATTTTGAATTAGAAATGGAATTTGAGAGTGGGACTGTAGTGATCAATAGTAGATAGAGCAGTTTATTACACCTTACTTCTAAATAATGTTAATAAGGCACAAGCAGCTCCACTTTAGTGAATGTTATTGATGAAATACTGTGAGGAAAAATATGGAAAGATCATTTTTATCCAGGTAACTAAATCTTATCAAAGGGAAGAACAGGATCAAAGCAAAAATAGAGAGAGCAGTATGACCTTAAGGCTAAAAAAGTTAATCACATGCAGATCTGTCTTAGGGGAAAAAAAAAGAAAAAAAAAAAATGCAGCCAGCAGCTTGGGGAAAGTGATTAAGTGATTATTTGATTATTCATCTTCACTCAGTGCTGTGGCACCAGTACTGTGCCCAGACTGGGGCTCCTCACTACAAGAAAGACTTTGACATATTTGGTGAATTCAGTGATGGCCACTGAAGCACACATAGCACAGGAGGAGAATCTGAAAAAGCTGGTCCTGTTTAGCCTGGAGGAGAGTCAAAGACAGAAGACTTTATTGCTATCTATAGTTAGCTCATGGGAATGCAGAAATGGGTAAGCCAGATTTTTATCAAGTGCATAATGAAAGGATAAGAAGTATTCTATACATACTCCAACATGGAAAATGTCATTTGATTTTAGAAAACGTTGTCAGTTTGAGAGTGATCCATACCAGAACATGCTGCCTTTGCAGATAATCAAACCTTGACTGGACAAGACCGTAAGAAAGGCCTGAACTATTTGGATCTCTTTTCAGTAGACATTTGGACAAGATGACTTTTGGATGCCTCTTCCTTTATAAATTACATTGAGTCCATGTTTCTGTGCAAATGTAAACTGGTTTTATAGCTTTTACCCTAAAGTATTAAAGAAACTAGCCAAAATGAACATATGGAAGGGGGATTTGAGAGAAGGCAACCTGTAGCATTTTTCTTTCAAAAATCATGTAGTGGGTTGGGAGGAGAATCTAAGCAATCCAAAAAACTATGTGGGAAAGTTTTTTGGAAAACACTCAGATGGAATGAGTGTACAGATAACTTGAATATACTTTTTTAATATATAACAAACAGGAGTTGTAAGAAAATATCCTGTAGAGAGGTCGGTTTTCTTCCTTGGACCAAATTAACTACTATAGCGGATAAAGAGAAAATAAGTATATATAATAAATTTAGATCTCTAATAAATTCTATGTAATAGCCTTATTAGAAAAATAAGTAGGTGTATGTTTGAAATTGATAGTCAAAGAATATTTTTTTAATTATTTGTCACTGACCTCTGAGTTCATTGCATGTGACATCCCGTAAAGGCCTTTTTTTGATGCATTAGCATTTTCCTTAATGACCTGCACCACAAAAGAGGAAGAGGGCTATAAAATCTGTGAGAGTGCAAGAAATCTGAAGAATATTATCAAAATTCTTCAACAAGCTGAAGAGGTTGTTTGAAGTCACACAAAATCCAGTAAAGGCAAGCAGTGGAAAAACTTTATCAATGTGTTACTAACAAATACTGATGGAGGATGCACGAAAGGGAACAAAAAAAGTGAAATAATTAGCTTGGCATAGTACATTCAGGGGATTATACTGGATCAGAAAATAACCGTGGTAGTATGATGCATTTTTGAGAAGGATAACTTTCATTCTGAAAGGACTTGTTCTATTATATATTTAGTATTGATAAGGCCTTGGCTGGAGTAACAAACTTTACAGAACATATTCTATGAATGATAGCAGAAAGTTGGAAAGGATCCAAAATAGTAAGAAAGAATGCTAAAAGATTAGAAATTATGCCTGTGAAGAAAGATTAAAGCTTCTGCAGTCCTTTAGTCTTGGAAAAGAGACAGCTGAGTGTGAATACCAAAAGCAGTATGCCATGTAAAATGCCAGCAGAAAGAGGATGATAATCATGTTTGCTCTATTGCCAATATCGAAAAAACAAGAAGTTGTCAACCTAATTTGCAGAAAATGTAGGTTGGATATTAAAGAAAGATGTCAAAATGCAGTGCTGCTGTATTACAAAGACAGGCTTTGTAGAAATATTACAGATTTTTCTTACTTTCTGCTTTTAAAAACAAATGGGATATGTTGCTATTTAACAAAGTAACTCGATCCTACCTTAGCAGTGAGGGTAAACTAGACAAGCAGTGGTTCACTCAAAACATCAGACCTAGGCTGACATCTCAGTCTATACAGCCCACACTTGTTAGACAGCGACGGAGAGTGTGTTTGTACAAGGACTGCTAAGTCTATACAGGCATTTGTCTTGATTGCTGGCAAAGTAAAAGGTTCTTCGCCACCCAGGTTCTCCTTACTGTATTTTTTTCTCTGTTTCTAAATTCTGCATAGGGTGCATAGAGCTATATATAGATGCTTTTTAATTTATTATACATTCCAGTTAGTTTAAAGTTCAGCTTGGTGGGTTAAAACTCAGAGAAGCAGGGAAATCATTTAGAAATGAATTACACAAATTACATGGTTAAGAAATGAATTAAGAATACTTTTAATAGAGGAAAATCAGACCAGTAGGTAAAGTGACTCAAAATTAGCTCAGCAATTAATCTGATCAGCAGACAAGCCACTGAAGAATGGATTAATTAAGCTAGCAGAAAATTAATTAAGTTATGCAAAGAGTCAGATAGTAATAATTAATTAATTAAGTAGTCAGGCCTGTGGCTTGTGTAGTACAGAGGAGGGTGATAACTATATATATCCTGTAAACAGGATAAATAGTTATCAAGATAGAATATTAAAACACCAATTTATGAAAGTTATGAAAACAGATTTATTTCCAGCAATGCTAGCCATTGGAGCCACAGAGTTGGAAATGTAGCAAAAATTGATTCTTTTTCTTATACTATCAGATTACATAAAATAACTTCCATTACCTAAGGTAGCCCAAATGCTTTGTTGTTATGAATATTTCTGCTTTTACAACAACAAAAAAGTTTAAAATTTTAAAAATAAAATGTTTTGAATTTTAAAATTTTCATGTCTTATTGTAAAGGGTACCTGGGTGTAGAAAGCTAAACCAAGGGGAAATAATGTTTATCCACTGGTTAGAACATTGTCTTGCGGTATCAAATCCTGTCTATTTTTCAGGATATTTTTATCCCAAATAGAAGGTTTAGAAACTAAAAGCTTCAAAATTCAAAATAACAGTCTAACCTTACAATCCAGAATATTCATATAGGATCAGTATATTCATAGGATCTCCCCCACTTATTCCTTTCAGAGCTATTCTAGTTTCTGTACACTATACAAATATTCTTTGTGGCCAGAGGGGTAATATGCAAACATTCCTGTAGTTTGATGCCTAGGGTATTCCCTATTAATGTCAAATGAGATATCCTAATTAAAGGTATGTTTCTTTTTAATGTAGAGGAGATACGTTTCTAACTTGGCAGAATTTCTTCCTCTCTTGGGATGTAATTTGCAATTGATAACCATCCAGATTGTCTGCAGACTTCTTCAGAGAACTATCTACATTCTCTGAATTCTGTCTAAAGAGATTGCATACATCTGAAGCATTTTTAAATTGTTCAAACCCCCAACTTCCCTAAAGTCTAGACATATGGTACAGGCTGCAGAGCAACCTGGGAAAATATTAGAGAGGAAAGATTCATCTGGAAGCTAACAAATACAGTGAGAAAAATAAGAAAGCATAAAAACAAGTTCCAGGAAAATCCACAGCCAGTCTGGAACCAGAAGATGAAATCTGGTAGCTATGTTCAGCTGTGATGGCTGATTTTCAAATACTCATTTTAAGTGGCCAAAAACTCCAAGAGTAAGGACATCGATCACGTTGAAGAATGACGTATGGATCTGGAAATTCTCTAGGACATATTACAAAGTCTCAGCCTTAGAAGCATTTCACATCTTTGACCTTTCCACTCCATCTATGTAAATCTAATGTTCATAGGAAGTCCAAAGAATGAATTAGAGAACAATTCTGGCATAAGACTTGCATATGAAACAATTGCCCTAGACAACTATATATCATATTAAAGACAATCCATTTAGTATAGGAGAATTCTTCACTCATTCAGTGTTCATATCACATTTCCCAGGAAGCATTCCTCAGTCAATTGTCTCTTGGACTGGGACAGGTCTGGGACTTCCTCTCTCAACTTTTATTCCAACAATAGCTGCTCTCTTCATCAGCTAGCCCGGGTTTCTGAAATTCATGTTGGATGTTTACAAAGTAATTCATAATAACATTTTTCGCAGACTGCATTCTGCAAACTCAAAATGAAGTTAATCTTTTTGCCATATGAAAAAAGTATAATTGCATGGGACCAGTGCTATTGCAGAGTTGACAACTTTTGAGTACATATTTTTTAAAATATACCTCGAAGACTTGTGCAAATCTACTGTTTTTAATTTAGTGTTAGGATAGTACCAATATAAAAAGACTTCATGAAGACCATCTCCTGGTAAGTATAAGTAGTCTAATTGATGTAGTATTGTATGGAAAATGTTCTGCTTTGTTGTAGGCACACTTTTTCAGATGTACTACAAAGGCACCAGAGGCACATTTCTTCCCTCTATATAATGAAAACACATAAGGAAAAGGTGTTCAGATGTTACCATGGTGGCTACAGAGCCCGACTGTAGCAGTTTTTTTCTGCTCAGTTGCAAATTTCAAACTCTTCCAAAGATTCAGCAGACCAGTCAGGGATGGAATTGACATTTCTTATGAAAGGCAGAGCCAACTAGCCTCTTTTCTGCTAATTGTAGGCAATGGTACTCTAAACTCTCCTAAGTAACCATTTTGTTATTAGTTTGAATTACCGCCTCTTCCCTTAGAGACAAAGATTTTCACTCTTGCAGTACTAGAAAACTTCTTCATGTTTCTATGTTTCAGTGCTGTCTTAAAGCTAACACAACGTTCAGTGCTGCACCAGCTGCGAGTGGCTTGACAGCTACTCTTTTAATTCTAACTGAGATGTTTTGTTGCTACTGAGATTTCTTTTCATTTTTACCCTCATTTTTCTCAGTGTGTTTTACATAATTATTCCAATTTTTCTCTAATTATGGAATTTGATTAGACACACACAACACACAGGTAACAGCTGTAGAAATTCATTCTTATTTTTCAGTCATTACTTACAATATAAATATGTTGGCATCCACATCACTTTCATGAATTATTCATGCCAAGCTTGATGTGCTTTGCTTAGAAATATGCATGTAAATAAAAACATAGAAAAACAGTAGAAGGGGATAAGAAGTGACTGTTCCATTTCTTGTGACTTCCAGGTATTTATTCAGCTTCTTTCATGTGGCTCCTTGCCAGATCCCAACCACTGCACCTCAATTTGTGTCCCTTGCTGTATGAGTCCACGTAGGGTCACAGAAAGCATGATGCTGCAATGGATCATTCAGATTGTGAGCCAAGAGGGCAGTGGTCAGACTCCAGGCTGTCACCTCACAATGTCTTTTCATTTTTCATTTCCAAACAGGGGCATGCCAGGTTGTACTGCGACAGCAGGGCTCCAGCCAGTTAAACTGAGCATCAGGTTTTTCCAGGTGACCAAGCCACATGGACATAAGGAAAAACTTTTTCTCCCAGGGAGTTGTCAGGCACTGGAATAGCCTGCCAGGGAGGTGGTGGAGTCGCTGTCCCTGGCAGTGTTCAAGAGGCATCTGGATGAGGAGCTACAAGATATGGTCTAGTGCTTGTGGTAGTAAGGGTAATGGGAGGACGGTTGGAGTAGATGATCTTGCAGATTCTTTGTGATTCTATGATTTTGTGGTGGGGAGAAAGGCTGGGGGATTGCCTAGCCCATGCAAGTGGTCAAGCTCTTATGTCTACAGAAAAGAACGATTGTCCTGGTGCTAACTATACATATATATACATGTATATATATACATATATATATATATTTTCTTACTTTAACTATTCACAATTACAGTGAGCAGATCTATCTAAAAATACACAAAAACAAAATACCGTGTTATTTGTAACATTTTATAAATCAAAGGTGATCAATGTTAATACTCTTGACATTTTTGAAATCAAGCCTTATGGATTTTTGTTTTATTAAATCAACACTATTTATTTTATGTCTGGAACGTGACCAGCAATGCTAACGGTTTTAAAAGATCACAGACTTTGTGAAAAAGCTTACAAATTTAAATCTTCGATAGTATATTTGACTTATTGTTTTGCTCTTATTTCATAAAGCGTTACACAGTAAGCAAAATTATGAATACATTTATTTCCAACTTTACTATCTTTTTATCTGAGTTGTTTAGATAGCTTAAAAAAATCAAATTTGCTAGCAGTAGAAATTGCTCTCCTATCTTTAGCTTTTATGTTGTGCCTATGCAGAGGTAAATAATTTCATCAAATACAGCACAGGCATACTTAGTTACAGCATTAGTATAGGTGCCAAATCCATTAAAAACAGTTGAAATGTTCCTATTAATTTCAGTGGCAATTAAATTATGCCCACAATAATTATTACAATATTTAACTTCTGCAGGATTAAATGATAAAGGAACCACAACCAGTTTAGCTCAACGTCTAATACATAGGATCAATTCCATTGTAATGTATGCTATATTTATAATTTATAAGCAGAATTAGACTTGTAACAATTACTGTTACAGGCACGCCACCAGGCTGTTTTTTTTCATATTAAAAATACTAATTAAATACTAATATTAAATACTAATACTAATTAAATACTAATTAAAAATACTAATTAAAATACTAATGTGGCTATATGTTTGATTCCTGCAGAAAAATTTTCTGCCTTACATTATCGACATATTTAAGTATCAGCTTCAGCAATCAAATTCTTTCACATCTCATTAGAATGAGAAAAGTCTTCCAATTCTCACGTGGATATCAACACATATTTTTCCTCTCACAAAAAATTAAAAATAAAATCAGTTTGCGTTTCTTGGTATTTATGATTTTGTTCCATCAGAGACAACTTACATGAGAATTCAGAAAGATCTGACTTAAGCACACTTTTGTCCTGTGCTTCACAGACAGCCACATATAAGTAGATAAGCGCTGATTCCCCTGACTTACTGAAAGCTTTCCAGATTAGAAGAATTGAACCCAGAGGGCTGAATACTTCTCATTTTTCAGATAATGCAACATCATAAGGTGTGTGTCTGTCAGCTTGTTTGCAGCCTCAATTTAGAGCATAAAAAGAACTTTTTTTGCATCCTTCCAGCAGCTTGCTGCCTTTCCCTTAATACTGCCTGATAGCTGATAAATAGATTTTGTAAGTAAAACAAGATCTCTGAAGTTAATCTATTCAAGTAGTTTTTCGCAAAGGGTACTGAAATGTTTCTCATCTCTTTTGGTGGATAAATAATAACATTATAAAGTTATTTAGAAGGAGAGGCGGTATGCTTGTCACAAATAATATGAATTCATCTACCTCTCTGATTAATATTTTATACGAGCAATTTCAGAATACTTATTAGCTCTATTAATAATTAACATAATGTTATTGTGGATGATTAAGGCTATTTCTTTTAATGGAATTCTCAAATCACTTCTAACACCTCAGAATAAATTCTTTATGATATCTAGCCATGCATACATTCCTGAGTGAAAAGCTTTGTAATTACCGTTCAACCAACCCTAGTATATTAACAAATAGAAGTTCTGTTCCAACTTATGTAAGAAACAGTTGCAACAAAATGTTTTATGCACTTTATACTGCTTTTCTCTTCTTTTTTTTTCTTTTTTAAGCTGGTAGTATTAAATGTATTTCATGTGCTTTCTCTTGCATATTTTGTATTTGTACTTCTGAGTAATACATTCTTGGCAAAAAAAAAAAAAAAGAAAGAAAGAAAGAAAGAAAAAGAATACTTTTAAATGCAGCATGCAAGATACTTAAGTAATGTTAAAATGACCAAAAACCCCACAAATTCACACCATTAATAAAATACCTGTCAGATATTCCACTGTAAAGAAATTTCAATGTAAATTTCACCAAAAACTTTGCTTTTATCTCAACTCACAAATGTCCAAGTAGGACATTTGTCTTGCAGTTCTTACAATTACTTTCACTGATCATCTCAGTTGGTGGGTCATGATGTATTTTTATGGTCATTTTAAGTTATTTTATATTTTTTGCCAGATGTTAAGTTCTTCCTGTGTATAATGTACTTGATAATTACAGTATTCCATTACATGATCTCATTTCTGCACTACAGTTTCATTCATTAAGATTTATGAAGTTATTGAGCTGAGATGGCATGAGCTCTTAGCTGATGCCCACCCAGCCAGTCATTCCTTTCCTACAGTGTGAGAGGAAAATCCCTGGAGTGCAAAGGTGAAAAAACCTATTGAGATACATACAGTTTAACAGGTGAAGCAAAGCTGTCTGGGCAAGCACAGCAAAAAAATAAGGAATTCTTTCAGTGCTTCCCGTCAGCCAGCAGGTGTTTGGCTCATTCCAGGAAAGCAGGGTTCATCATGCATAACGGCTACTTTGGAAGACAAATCACACTGAATGTCCTTTTACTTTCCTCCAGTTTTACTGCTGAACATGATGTCATACAGCGTGGAATATCCTTCCATTACTTGAGGGGAGCTTATAAACAGGATGGAGATTGACTTTTTACATGGGCAGTTAGTGTTTTCTGATTCCAGAAAATGAACCTGAGAAACAAGTGAACGGGAATCAATCCAGATCAGATAGAAGGCTTGCAGGAGGAGGGGGGGCGGCTGGCTGGTTGGTTGCTTAGTTGGCTGGCTGTTCCCTCAGCAAATGAAATCAAAGGGCAAGTACACACTGAGCTAATTACATTGTAGAATAATAAGTGGTATTAAAATGAAATATAAGCTTTAAAAGTAGTTACAACACAGCTCTGGAGATGAGAGAGAGAGAGAGGGATATGGTCCATCCATCCATCCATCCAATAGACAGAAGAGTTAAGAAACAGAAATAAACACAGGCAGTTCAGGTCCGTCCACATTAGAGTTGAACTGTTTTCCTCAACTTCCATTTGCTGATTAAAAGCAATAGAATTATTATTAATGTCACGTGGACAGCATCACTCTCTGCACTTCTTAGTCAAACCACAAGAACCTGTTGCCAGAATGTGTAACAAAAGTCTAAGATATTGAAGAACTTCAGTTTACAACTTATATGGAAAATATGGCTGGTTTCACATCCTGATTGGAATTGACAGCAGGAGAATATTTTGACCAGTGATAACGGCCTGTAAGCCAGTCCAACATCAACAGTTTAAACATTTAATCAATTAATTACCAGGCAGTTTTTGGAAGCTTCATCATTCTGAGCTTTGACTGTATAAATTAATCATCCTCATCATGCTTGACAAATATGTCATATAAATTCCTCAGAAAAAGCTGTCTTTTTCTCAGAAGTTTGTAGCGAAAATCTCATATAAGGGAAGAAATAAATGAAGCAGGAAAAATAAGTGTTCTACTCATTCACTCTCTGAGAATTGCTTCTTGTTTCTTAGTTCAGATTCTCAGTGTTAAAAGCAAGAGAAAACAAAATTATTTTAGAAGGTAAGCTGCTGATTATTAAAAGCTGATTATTAAAATAAAATTATATTAGTCTATAAAAGACTAATTATACCTGAAAGTCCTGGAAATCAAGTTGTTTATCAGTTAAAATTTTTAAATCAAAGTAACAGTGCATTTATTAGTGAGTCTAAAAACAACACCAGCTTTCAAATGGCTTCCAATTTCCTCACAGCTCATGTCCCTTCATTTTACTGCTCTTACTTTGGTGTATTAGATTTTTAAATCAATTTTTCATTGCACAAATCAAATGCAGCAAATATGATTATATGTCTGAAACATATACATATGTTAAACTGACTTTTACCAAAATGAGATATCCTCAGAATGGCCTGAATATTTACCACTGAGAATGCTAAGCTGTTTTCTGAAATTTTTCTGTAATGATTAACAGTTCTCAAGAAACATCACAAAAATATTTTTATCATTCTCTGCTACTGTACTGTCAGATTTCTTTGTAACAACCCACAAAAAAAAATAAAAATCTACTGATTCAAAGAAATCAGTAAATATTATATCACAATAAGCAGCAATCATGTTAATCTTGAACAAGTATTTATCATTTGTATACTCATTCAGTCACTAATACTCTCATTATTTAATATGATATATCTATAAACTATTTAAATTAATGTAATTTCATCAGTATAAGAATATAAACCACACTATAAATATATTAATATTGCTCACACACAGGATAAATGCACAGCAAAACAATAAGGTCATCTATTTTTCTCAACCTGCACAGGTTATTTCCATAATACATAGCATACTATTTCTCCCTGAAAAGGGTAAGAAAACAAGACCTGGCAGGAAAGGAGATCAACAAACCAAAAACCAAGGTTTGGGCAGAGGATTTACAGGTCATACTTAGATGTATGTATTCATTAAAAAGGTTAATGCAGATTGTAAAGAAGTTGCAAAAGTGCCCCAAGGCAGCTGTAATTTCTGCACTGAACATTTAGATGTTTTTTTACATGTCCATTAAATCTGGTTCAAAATGAGCAGATATTTTAGCAGCTTTCCTTTCATTTGAGTAGTTGACAGTCTCAGAGGCATAGAATTTCTTTTTACATCTATTCATACCAGAAATGTCACTTTTCTTTTTAAATTTTCTTAAATAATTGAAAAAGCATCTTGCATTAATTGAATTAGACAGTTTTCTGTGCTAAGCTTGGTTAAGACATTTTTGTTTTCTGTTTTGAGGCAAAGGACTAATGAATACTTAAACAAAAAAAAATAAGAATGGGAAAAAAAAGAATTAAGGGACATTCAGATTTGTGTGCATTTGTCTGGAATGATATCAGTACTGGCTCTCACAGATCTTGTGCAAAACATTAGTTCAAATTGATACAGACATCAGCACTAAGTGAATTAAAACAGGATCAAAGACCAAGGGGTAGATGGTAATGAATCTGATTAAATGGAGAATGTGCTTGGCAGGTCTGGAATTAACTCATGTCTTACCTGTGTAGTACTGATGGTCTGGAAAAGAGTGAAAAGCATATTAGTGTTAGTCCAAAACATCTTTACAACAGGAAAAAAAAATGCATTTGCTAGTATAGGAAGAATTAATGCAATAACAGAATTTGACAAAATGCAAAATGAAAGATAGCATTCTGCCTGGCAAATAACTTGAATCAATGACAGAATTAGAGTTCAGGCAAGCAGCCATGTGGAAAGATCCTAACATGCACTAAGAGGTCTGTGATCAAACACAATCTGCGGGAGATACAGCAGAAGAAACAGCTGAAATGTGGACTGTTCAAGAATTTTATACTTTGGAGAATCAGGGTATAATAACTTAGCACATATATAAATTTACTAAATAAATTTGAAGAGAATCAAAGAGCAGTACAAGGAACTCCTGATTAATTAATCATTAATCACTAAAATTACTACAGGGACTAGTGATCATCAGAACAGCAGGCACCTCACTTATCAGTGTTAATGTTGTCCTTAATAAAGCCCTGAGTGAATTAATTTACACAGGAATTGTTTGAAATGTGCACAACAACAACAAAAAAATTATAAAGGTGTTTTGTTTATGTAGCTTTTCAAACTGGTACCAGAAATCCAGCAGGTCAGCAGAGAGCTTCAGAAATAATACATCAGAGTAAAAAAGAGGCTTCTGTATACATGAAATTTGTTTAAAGGTTAGAGACTAAGTTAGACAGATATAAACCAGCTCAGATTTAAGGTCTTTTCTGAAGAGAAGAAGAGAAGAGAAGAGAAGAGAAGAGAAGAGAAGAGAAGAGAAGAGAAGAGAAGAGAAGAGAAGAGAAGAGAAGAGAAGAGAAGAGAAGAAAAGAAAAGAAAAGAAAAGAAAAGAAAAGAAAAGAAAAGAAAA